>NC_086325.1:51810233-52007733 GCF_036172605.1 Pelobates fuscus
TTTTACAAAATGGCACTCGGTTATTTTTACGGCAACAATTTAATTACCAGCGTAGGGAAGCATTTATAGACCTTGAGGTTCAGGTTACTGGTCAGCTGGTCACTATTAACCCATTATCTGTTTAAACTAGCAAACCCATTTCATACCAAATAATCCAGGAAGTCAGGGCTGGATTTACATGTCAGAGTTAAAGTTTTATTAGTATGAGGGATATTGGGTGATTTAAATCAAGGATTACATTGTTGTTGTTTTTCGGGTTTAAGGTTGTAGGGCTTACATTTGGGATTAAGGTATGGCTGTTGTTTTTTTTAGGTTTTTGGAGGGGTTATATTTATAGTTAAGGTGAAAGAGGTATACAGGGCATGTGGATTGTTTGTAAAGTAATCCCCCTCCTTCTGTATCTTCTGTAGTCCAGTCACCCTCCTATAATTGCTAGAAGAGTTGCAGTAGAGGTTATACAGTGTGTTTAACTAATACAAGACACTTCCTGTGTGAGAGGCTGATAGTGGCAGATAGGAAGTGATCCTGTCGAATTCCTATCCGGCCTCACACACAGACACTGGAGGAGCTCAGACAGTGCTGAGTTTTACACCTTCTAAAACTCTACATGCAGCTCTGTTGTCAACATTAGGAAGCTGATTGGACAACAGATGACACTGGGTAAGGCTCCTAGGACTCTGCTTAGTCCACTTAAGAGCAATAAAAGTACATTTTAAGTATTAAAACAGAATCCCCTACAGGACAGGTGCCTACTTTGCTTAATGTTAGATCTGGCCATGCCGGAACTCTTGAGATTTGATTTAGAACCCCAATCTTCTAATCTACTTGTTTCACTGACCAGTTTGTAGCTACCCTACACATACAAGGCTATCAAGCTTTAAGGACCACTATAGTGCCAGGAAAACAAACTCATTTTCCTAAGGTCCCCCCTACCCTCATGGCCCCCCTCCCGCTGGGCTGAAGGGGTTGAAACCCCTTCAGCCACTTACCTTTATCCAGTGCCGGGCGTCTCGGCACTGGTGACTTCTCCTCCCCCTCCGACATTGGCTCCCGAGTGGAGCCGGATGCGCATACATGGCCAGAGCCGCGCGCGCATTAAAAATGCTCGAAGGAAAGCATTACTCAATGCTTTCCTTTGGGCGTCAGTGTCTTCTCACGGTGATTTTCACAGTGAGAATCACGGAAGCGGCCTCTAGTGGCTGTCAGTGAGACAGCTACTAGAGGCTGGATTAACCCTGCCTGGGTGCCTACAGTGGTCCTTTAATGTATGTGGTTAAAATGTGGGGTTGGGGGTTATTTTATATTTTTTCATTTTGCATGTTAATAGTGAACAGCTAAAAATATGATCTAAAGATGCAATTTAGGCTATTCACGTAAACACAGTAATATATACCCTTTTCCACAGGTTTGGTCATTTTACATTTTTGGGGTGAATTATATTTTGTTTAGTTTTTTTGACACATTTATTATATTGTTAGTAAAACAAGTTTTTTTTGTTTTTTTTATGAAGTTAAAGTGTGTTCTAAACATGTATCACCATTTAATGGATAGCATTACAATATGTATTAGTTACATTATAATGGAATGATCTGTGAATAATACTGAGCTGTCTGATGATGAGAGAGGCACGTGAACTTGTGTCCTCTGCTGCCCCTAAAATATGTACTTCAATAAAACGGCCAAAACAGCATTTTAATATTGCAGAATGTAGAATTAACGATATTGCAGTAAAAGTACTAAAACAATACATTCATTATGCCGAGTGTGGAATTTAATGTGAGCATAAGTTGTCAGAGTATCCTAAGAAATTCTAGACAAGCTAATTAAATAAAAATGGTTAGTAACTCTTTTACTGCTATAAGTGTGGGCATTTGTTTGTACATTCATTTCGCATTACAAAGGGAGGCAAATTTAATTTTAACTCATTGAGCCTTATTTACTTATCCTTTTGGTCAATAAATTAAGTTCATAGTCTAGAAAAATACATTTATCCAACAAAGCTTTGTTCTGACCCTATACATATATGTATGGGTATTCTAAATAATAGGCAACTCTTCCTGTATAGTAAGTAAGTGAACTAGTAACTTAAAGGGGCAGTCATTTAAGTGGTTATGGTGTCTGGAGTCCCAGGGCACTTTCCCACAGAGTTAATGTCACTTGGCTGGCACTGGATGAGTGTCCCTGGCCACAATTGGCTTCTCCATTACTGGAGTTTTACCTTAGGTGGTCACTTTTCCTCATTAACCATATCAATTCATACCAATTATGGGCAGCTCTCAATAACATGAAGTGGTTATGGTGTCTAGAGTGTCCCAGTAGTTCATGGATTGTAACAGTCTGGTGGGGGAAAGAGTGGAAGATTAACTAGTACAGTATGTGAATTAATAGTACAGTGCTCTAGCATATTAAAATTCCTTTGTATGGCACAGTTTAGTGTAACTGTACTTTATTGGCCATTATTTCCATATTCTTTATATATTCTTCCTACATTATTATTTTTACATTCTGATTTTATTTTATGATGATGCTACAATTGGCACCAAGTTCCAAATAAACACCAAATAAACACCAAATAAGTATGCTGGGCTATTTCTCTCTCTCTCTCTCTCTCTCTCTCTCTCTGTCGTTCTTTCTCTCTCTCTCTCTCTCTCTCTCCTCTCCCCGTCATTCACCCTCTCTCTGTGTTTTTAATCCTACATTTAAATACTAGCTATACATAATTTGTTTCTGAAGATTTCTGAAAGCAAAGTGTGCTTGGTAGTGAAGGGGTTAAAGTGAGGACACATAAAAGAATAGATACACTATAGTTATAAACAAGGAAAAAAGAGAACAGTGATTCTTCTAAATAAGTATAGTTATAGTTAAAAGAAAAATAACGTAAGGACATCTCCTGATATTATTAAAGAATATTATTTTCCGCTCTGTTAAACTATTTTAACGGGGCCCTGCCAAACTGTACAGAAATCTTGATTTGAATGTCCGTAATTGGCCATGCTGATATGAATGATTTGCTTTGCATTTTTTTTCACGCCTTAGGAAGCACATAAAGGGTTTGCATCCCAAAAATAATGGCTGATGTCCCTGCTGACAAATGAGCAGTCCTGTTATTTGATAACTGGCCCATCTAATCTGAAAGATAACTGTGGATAGGAGCTGAACCCTGATGGAACATCTCGTTTTCTTGTGTTATCATTTTAATTCATTAACATCTCCGAAGTACAAAAAATAAAATTCAGCAAAAAATACATTTAAAAAAAATCTAATTTAGGGGGTGGGGCCTGACCAGCATGGAAGACAGACGTGCTACTGCAGAGCTCCTCAGACAATAGGGCAATTTCTGTCATTTATGGCCCTAAACAACTCAAAGCTGGCAACCCAAATAGACTTACCTGACCCAAAAAGGGGCACTAAACTGACACTGAGGTCTGCAACCAATCTGAGGCCAGCTGGCCGACCGACTTTTGACATGAGGCCTGGCGCTCGTAGAGTGGGAGAGGCGGCTGATCTCCCGGTCCGGCGCCACAAGATGCCGGCGCATAGCAAGCAGGAGCCCTGTTACTCCCCGCCCGGGAACGTCGGGGGTGATCACAGTCCACATCAGGGAGGCAAACTTAGACCAGAGAGGGTGCAGTGGGGGACTGCACTGAAAAGCACGCAACACGACGCAGGACCAGCATTGCGGATGCCACGCGTCCCCCCAAGCCTACAGACCCACAGCATGGGACCTTACAGAGGTTGGATGCAATCTTTGACAATTTCTGGCGCAAGCTAGAGGCCAGACTACAATCGCTTACCTCATTACAGACAGGCAAGCGACACATGAGCAACCAGCACAGCGCTACCAAAATGGCCGCCGAACCGCAACTGAAGCGGAGCAACTTGGACCTACCAGCACTAGAGCAGAGGGAAGCCTGTGAAACCAAGACGGAAATCAAGCCAGCATCACCTACCAGGAGGGCGTCCGAAACTGCTGTCCTGACTGCCCGACACCCTTCTGGGCTGGGAGACCACCAGGAGTTCACTCCATGCCCTCCATACACCCGTGGGGACGCCCGGGACAGGGAGAACCCGCAGGCCCCCGAGCCAAATACCGAGATTGGGAGGCTCCATGGACACAAGGCAAGAGCTCTCACTAAGGCCCGGAGCCGGAGAGGCAGGAAACTGGAACGGAACGGCGAATCCGCCAAAACACAACATACCCACCTGTCTCCATTGCACACAGACCCTGACTGAGAGAAACAATACCGACCTGTGGACATTACCTCTGGGCAACTCTGACAATGCCACTCTGGGGGCCAACACCATACCAGCCGCTGGCGTGGGCTGAGGGATGCACTGAGACTCTTAAGTTAAATCTGGCTGAAGCGCTGGGTAAAACACCTTCCGATTAGCTAAACATAATGCATACGCTTGTTTTGTTTTCCTAAGATCTATTTTAGCCTAAAATCCTGTCTCCTCGCTAAGCAACATCCCCCTAGAATAAGTTAAGATGTGAAGGCCTAGCCTGACATAATATAAACTGGACACTAGCCTATTTGCTGCATAAGTACCACGTTTGGTCTGATATGCCATGAACCCAGCCTGTTTCCACTAATGGTCCCCCCACACATCACACATCACTCTCCTTCCATTTAGTACCACAGTGGCTAGCTCAACTCCAACAGTCTCTGCCTCCCCATATCTGCCTAGCATGTTCCAAGCATTTACTATTCAGAAAACTCAATTTGTATCTTGAATAGCTTAACTGCAGCATATATTCAGAGTTTTAGACACATTTGCCTTGCTTAATCTCTTCATATTATAACATTGTGCATTGTCTCGTCATGTAACTTGTCTTGCCTGCTTTTGTCGTTGTGGCATTGCAGGTTAACCTGTATCATTTCTTGCACCGCAAAAAAAAAAAAAAATAATCTAATTTATGTTTCTGAACTTTTTTTTTTTTTTTAATCAATAAATGTGAAGACAAGAATGGAAAACAATGGTCCATAGCCTGTATTTACAAACTGAAGTTTAATAACAAAATTTTAAAAATGAGGCATCGCAATTCTGGAAACATTATCTACTCTCTGATTGATGTATCAACCCTATGCTGTAAATCTCTCGAATGTTTCCCCCAATTTCTCTTCTGTACCCCATTCTACATGCCTTAATAAAAGAAAGATTGACAAAAAAAAAAAAAGAATGGAAAACAACTTGATGGATTAATTTACAAAAATTCTGAATATTGTTCAAATCCATCCATCGGACTTTTAAGGCACTTTAGAACTATCATATAGATTGTACCTTAGCTTTCAATGAGCAAGACTAGATTTTCACAATGAGTTTTCTTCTTAATACAATGCGCTGTTTATTTGCTTGCATGAAAACAAAAGACATCTCAAAGTGTTGTTTTTTTTTTTTTAAAGCTATTGTAAGACAGATTTCTAAAAATAGAGAATCGACAAAGGAACATCTTGTTGGTTTCTTTGGTGATTGCTGCAGTTTCTAAACTTTGTCCCGCAATTTCAAATGATACATTATACGTTTTGAGTGGGACTCTTTTCATCTTTTATTTCTATTTACCTAAAACTGTTCATTTTTTTTTTTTTATATATCTCCTTTTTAAATGCTGCGCAATATGTTCAAGGTTAAGTGAATAAAAAAAAGTACGAATAATAAATATCCACCCGTTATTTCTTCATTCTGAAGCACAGTCGATGAAAAAAAAAAAAAATTAAACCTATGTACAATTTTATTTTTCAGGTTTTTTTTGCGTCAATACAATCTGCTGGCTGCAGTCAGATATACTTCATGACCCTCGGACAAAATATGATGTTTAACTGGTAAACGTACTCAAACTTTTGGTGAGGAAAAAAGGAAAGAAAGAAAAAGAAAATACTGAAAGAGTTTAAATCTTCCTCGTCAATGTGCACCATTAATTAGTGACGATCAGACCCACGGGTTCATCTATATGACAGATGGACTTCATTGATGTCCCCTTCATTGATGTCCCCCGATGTGGGGGGCAAAAAAATAAATGTAGCATTAAAATATTTAAAGGTGATTAATATACTTATTATTTAAGAATTTTGCACATATGCATTGTATCAGAAATAGATTGACTTATTGAAAACTAGCATTTTGTTGTGGGTGAGCCAAAAGATGTCAAAGAGTTAAAGAAAATGAAAAATATGTTTACTTATTATATTAGTACTGAATTACAAGTTATTGCACTTTTTTCCTCAGTATTTTTGGGTATCGATTATACTCAACACTGTAATGAACTATTTTACTTGAAGGACAAGCAATATCCGTAGAATTTAGATTCCCAGCATCCTGCAGTGTAAAATATATTTGTAACATATTTTGAGTGACGTTTCAATTATCGTTTACAAAGCATGAAGTATTAATGCGTTCTATGTATGTAGATTAAATGATCCTGGTGATTGTAAATAAAGTGATTGAAATCTCAAGGTAAACTAGAAAAAGAAAAAAAAAACAATTCCAGTTGAAGACTAATGAACAAAGAACAATTTATCGGAAGACTGTAAATTCATTTGCAGTTTATTAAATCTCATTTTAATAATTTTTTTCTTATAATTAATTCATTTTTTTTAAAAAGAATTTATTACCGCAAACTGATGTAATGTACAGACAAAACAAATAAAATGAGAGCACATTTATGGGCATTAGAAAAAAAGAAAACGAAAATATAAACCTGAAATATATAAAATATAATGTGTTATTGTTTATCCTTTCTACTATTTCTACTGTATTAATATAGTACATTTTAAATAAAATACGAATGTTTTCATAGCACAAAAAATACTGTGCAATGATATGAATGCTTTGCATTCAGTCTATGCAAGAACAGTTTACAGACCAAATTCATCAAAAGAAATGGTAAGGCCTATGTTTTCTTTTATTATACCCTATTCTCAAATTATTCTTTAATTCAATTAATTAAACTAAATGTTTCTTTATAATGGATTTCGGAATAAACATAGTAGTGACACATAGTTGCAAAAAGTTAAACTATATATGCCTATTTCCAAACTATATTGTCAGTTATGTAAGAGACTTAAGGGTTGTTCACTAGTGCAGGTTTTAACCTTTCACGTCATGTGCTGCTAGCCAGGCCTCAAAAAACAAACAAAAAAAACCTCAAGCCAATGGCTAGAAATTATTGGAAATGTTGTGCACTAAACTAGAGACTAAAGTTTTAGGAATTCACAGTGAATTCAAAGTGAGTTTAATTTTAGACAAAATAGACCCTTAGAAGAAAAATCTCCAATAGAACTATGGGTTCAATCCACCTTGAATTCACAATAGAATCTAGATAATTTAGCTAAATAATTTTGTGTATGACTTATCTGTAACTCACAAACAATGCTGCACTCAAGATTGGGGGTCTGTGTACTGTACAACAAGCTGCAAAATAAAATGTATCTAGTGAGTAGTTTTTAGCGTTTACCTCGAATGAGCCTTGTGATTATATTCCATTTCAACAGTGGATTAGAGTACTGGTTGTAGTGCTGATAATGTCAATGAGTGTAGACTGACCAATATTGGCACAAACAAGCTTTATTTTGATTAGGGATATGTGTCTGCGCTATGCACATAAAATGTTAGAATGCATTTTAAGGATTGGAGCACTTTATTCACAATCAACAGAATTACTTTCCATTTAAAACATCGATAATACTAGTTAACATGAATTAGTTAGTGCCCATGGCAAGGAGAGTTATATAGCATCTATCTGCACGTTGGAGAGAATATAATAGATCTAGACGTCACTATGAAGGAAAATATGGGTATGATGTGTGTTTGTTGGTGGATTTCTTTCAATGGAGCTCTAGTCATGGCAATGTTCCTTTAATAGCCATGTTTTATGTCAAAAAGGTTGGTTAGCCAAAGGACCATGTGGAATTTTCTGGTGCTAATTCCCAAAATTTAAATATTCACATTACAGCAAAACGGTTATAATAATGCTGTATCATGGGACGCATTGTTATGTATACCATGCTTTGTCGTATTCAAATATTCCTTCAACCATGAAGCGTTGAACTTTTTAAGGAACAATAAATATAAATCTGTATATAGCATTATAGATTTGCAGAAGGGTGGGAGGTACAACATGATTATAATGGAATCAGGGAAGGATTTAGTAAGTGCTACAAGAAGGGTAAGGCATGTATTGACAAGACGGTGTGAGGAGGTGTATAGACTGCAGGCTACACGAACGATTGGATGTGTTTGAAGCACATCACTGTTATTGAATAGACTGATGATTCTAACTGTTGGTGAGAATCCTGGAAGATTTATATCTGAGCTATGGATGTGCCAATGGTTTTACCCATCTCTGAAACAGATGCTGGTAATTTGGTGCTGTAGGAGGACTTATAATTGTCTGGTTACTGAATTGTTTCATTAGGAAAGCTCCCATGATTGGTGATTTATTCTTTGTTTCATAGAGTATGAAAAAGTTTATTGAAGGAAATCATTTTAGTGGCTAGTTACAGAACCGAGCCACCCATCATTAGCTACATTCTTTTGCGCCTAATACTTTTGCCATTTTAACTACTTTGATGAGGTATCTATTGAAATAGAGTTATTAGAATGGTGAGTTTGATTTGTTGAGCGTCATTTGAGTACCACTATAATAACCCTGTATTCATAAAAGCAGATTGTTTATGCCAGTGATGTTTAAATCTAAGGTTAGGGATTGCTTGTGGTAAGGTACAGTTGCAGGCGTAGAGAGATGCATACATCTCTTTAAGTGTATCCCATTCTGTAAAAATGCATTCCATTATAAACTGCTCCTTAATAACATTGTGCTCATATGTGCAGTGCCATTGCAGTATCTTTATAAGGGTGCTCAATGTTTGAACTTGCTATTTCAACTGCAGTAGCCTTTGATAACCATTGCTTATCGTTTCATTCCTTTAGCATACTCTTCTTTATTCAAATGCCTCCATTGGGTTTTCTTTCTATAGTAATGTCTCTTACAATTTTTTATATTCTTCACTCCCTTTTTTTCCCTTTTTATATTCTTCACTCTACAATTTTTTATATTCTTCACCATTCATTAGCATGCTCTTGCTCTTTTAATCTAATACAGTTTTCTTTATCCCACTAACTGTTCTTTAATTACATGTTCTATATTGTCTATCCTTTACTGCATACTATTGTCCAACTTAATATTATTGACAGCGCCTGTGATAGTGTGTCTGTCTGAGCGTGCAACCACCAATGAAATGCAAGCCCTCCAGGGTGGCCATGTTCGTTTACTGCCCCAGGGCAGCTCACGCGTAGAGCCCTAATGAAGCTCTTGCATGAGGAAAATACCCTGCATTTGTTTTTATATAATGCAAGTGAATTTAACGCTTGCTGTGTATTGGTTGGTGACTTGTCTCTGGTGTTCTCATAAGTGGGGCAGGGCTAGGAGAGGGTGTTAAATGTGTTTAAGCTGCCTGTGGTGTTATATGTGTTTGGAGGTTTCTGGTGGAGTTGTGTACATGGTGTGAGGCTGCTTACGGTATTGTATGTTTCTAGGGAACATGCTTTTGTAGTAGGCATGGTGGGGGGAATAGGAGCTATTATGTGCATGGGGAAAGGAACTGTAGTGCGTGTGGGGGGGGGGAATAGGGGTGGTAATGTGCGTGTGTGTGATAACAGTTGTGGTGTGTGGTAGGGGAGAACAGGTGAATAGTATGGGATTAGGAGAATATGGGATATAATGCGGATGTGCATGATAGGCTCTACTGTGTGGGGAAGAGAGGAGATGTATGTGTTTAGGAGGGTAGGTTGTAGTGTGTGTGTGGGTAGGAACAGTAGTGTGAGGGAGTATAGGGGCTGTAATGTTTGGTGGGGACGGGGGCTGTAGTGTGTGGGAGGGGTTGGAGTCGTAGTGACTGTATTGTGGGTAAGTGGATGGGTAGGGGATCTAGTCTGCAGTGTTAAGGGGGATAAAGGCTGCAGTTTTAAGGGGGTTATGGACTGTAGTATGTGGAGGTGGATAGTGGCCGTATTGCTTTAATGTTGTGTTATAGGGCCTGTATTGTGTGTATTTTGGAGGAGAAGGCTACTGTATGTGGGGTGTATACGGGCTGTACTGTAGAGAATAGAGGCTGAAGTTTAAGGGGGATACATGCTGTTGTTTGTGGGGGGATAGTGGCTGTCTTGTTTGTATGTAGGGGTAGGCAATGTAGTGTGTATGTGGGACAAAAAGGGTTGTGTGTGCATGGGGTAGGAATAGTAGTGTGAGTGTGATTGTGACTAATAGATGTGTGGTGGGGAGGGGGCTGTAGTGTGTGGGAGGGGAATAGGCACTGTAGTGTGTTGGGAGGATCGGAGTAGTACTGTTTGAGGGGTTGGGTCATAGTGTATATGTGTAGGTGTATAGAGGTTGTAGAGTGTGTAGGGAGATAGAGACTGTACTGTGTGGGGTACAAAAGTGCTATTGTGTGTATGAGTGAGTTGGGTAGATGCACTAGTATGTTTGGGGGGAGAGGCTATAATCTGTGATGTCGATAGTAGCTATATTGTATTTGTGTGTGGAGAGTATAGGGGTGTAGTGGATATGGGTTGTAGTATGTGTAGGGGAGAAATGAGGTTGTAGTGTATGCAGGAGGCATAGAGGTTGTAGTGTGTTTGTGTAGGGGCTGTAGTGTGCATGGGAAGTAAGGGGCTTTAGTGTATGTGGGGAGGGACTACAATATGTCTTCTGATAGGGACTGTAGTGTGTGAGGGGGAATGTGCATGTGTTGGGAGTATAGTGTGTGTGTGTGGGTGGGCACTGTATAGTGGTCGTAGTGGGGATATATAGTTATAGTGAGTATTGGGGTAGAGGATTGAGTGTTTGGGGGAGGAACTGTAGTGTGTGTATGGTGGGGGATATGATCTGCAGTTTGTGAGGGGGTAGGGGCTGTACTGTGTGTGGGGAGTAGAGGTTTTAGTGCCGGTGATAGGGACTGTAGTGTGTAACTTGGCTGAGAGGGGCTGAAGTGTATGTGGGTGAAGAAGGGCGCTAGTGTGTGAAGTGAATAGGGACTGTAGTGGGGGTGCGGGATATAGGGTGTTGGGTGGGAATAATCCATAGTGTGTGGCGGATTTAGAACAGCATGTGTGTAAGGGTAATAGTGACTGTAGAGTGTGGGAGAGAAAATGGACTATAGTGCGCATGGGGATTGACACGTTAGTCTAGGGGAGAAAGAGGCTGAAGTGTATGTGGGGAAGAGAGGAGATGTATGTGTGTTTAGGAGAGTAGGTTGTAGTGGGGAGAACTGTATTGTGTACACAGGGAGGTAAGAGCTGTAGTGTATGTGCGGGAGAGAGGCTATGTAGTGTGTGGAGGAGGATGGGGCTGTAGAGTGTGTGGGGGAGAGAGGCTATGTAGTGTGTGGAGGAGGATGGGGCTATAGTGTGTGTGGGGGAGAGAGGCTATGTAGTGTGTAGAGGAGGATGGGACTGTAGTGTGTGTGGGGGAGAGAGGCTATGTAGTGTGTGGAGGAGGATGGGGCTGTAGTGTATGTGGGGGAGAGAGGCTATGTAGTGTGTGGAGGAGGATGGGGCTGTAGTGTGTGTGGGGAAGAGAGGCTATGTCGTTTGTGGAGGAGTATGGGGCTGTAGTGTATGTGGGGAGAGAGGCTATGTAGTGTGTGGAGGAGGATGGGGCTGTAGTGTATGTGGGGGAGAGAGGCTATGTAGTGTGTGGAAGAGGATGGGGCTGTAGTTTCTGTGGGGGAGAGAGGCTATGTAGTGTGTGGAGGAGGAGGATGGGGCTGTAGTGTATGTGGGGGAGAGAGGATACGTAGTGTGTGGAGGAGTATGGGGCTGTAGTGTATGTGGGGGAGAGAGAATACGTAGTGTGTGGAGGAGGATGGGGCTGTAGGGTGTGTGGAGGATCAGTAGTTTATGGGGGGAATAGAGGCTGTATTGGGTGATGGGCTGTAGTATATGTGAGAGTGTGTGTAGGGGCTACAATGTATGTGTAAGGAGGATGGGAGCTGTTGTTTATGTGTGTACGGGCTGTGTATAAAGGTGGTATAAAATAAATAATTTTATTCCCCCTTCCATCTTGCTTATCCTGGGACAAGGAGGGGGGATTAAGATCCTTGGTGAAGGATGGAGCATGTGTTTTGCTATTACCATTGCTCCTTCTGGTTATGGACTAATGAGAGAATCAGATGCTGTGGTAACCCACTATGATATACTGAAATGTAACCATTCTCTGTACATTGCACACAGAGACTTGCGTGTACAGTAATATGCCACACACACACTCCCACCCGCCGGTGTTGGAGGGTGAAAGTGTGTGTGTGTGGGATGGGTGGGGGGAGCACTGTATGTGTTGGTGACAGTTGTGGGCAGTGTGTGTGTGTGTGTTGGTGACAGTGGGGGTGGGCAGTTTGTGTGTGTTGTGACAGTATGGGGGGTGATATGCATGTGTTGGTGACAATGGGGGGCAGTGTGTGTGTGTGTGTTGGTGACAGTGGGGGAGGGCAGTGTGTGTGTTGATGACAATGGGGAAGCAGTGTGGGCTGGGTGTGTGTGTCTGTGTGTGTGTTGGTGACAGTGGGGAAGGGCAGTATGTGTGTGTTGATGACAATGGGGCAGCAGTGTGTGTTGTGACAGTGTGGGCAGGCAGTGTGTGTGATGGTGACAGTGGGGGGGTCAGTGTTTGTATATTGTGACACTGTGGGAGGGCAGTGTGTGTGTTGTTGATAGTGTGGGGGCAGTGTTTGTGTGTGTGTTGGTGACAGTGGGGGTGGGCAGTTTGTGTGTGTTATGACAGTGTGGGGGCAATGTGTGTGTGTTGGTGACAATGGGGGCAGTGTGTGTGTGTTGGTGACAGTGGGGGAGGGCAGTGTGTGTGTTGGTAACAATGGGGGAGCAGTGTGTGTTGTGACAGTGTGGACGGGCAGTTTGTGTTGTGACAGTGGGGGGTCAGTGTGTGTTAAGGACAGTGGGGGGGTCAGTGTATGTGTGTTGTGACACTGTGGGAGTGCAGTGTGTGTTGGTGACAGTGTGGGGGGGTAGTGTGTGTTGGTGACAGTGGGGCAGTGTAATTTGTGTGTGTTGTGACAGTGTGGGGGGCAGTAGGTGTGTGTTAGTGACAGTATGGGGGGGCAGTCTGTGTTGTAACATTGTGGGGGGTAGTGTGAGAAAGGGTGATAGTGTTGGGGCAGTGTGTGTGTTGTGACAGTGGGGGGTTAGTGTGTGTTGTGACAGGGGATGTGCAGTGTGTGTTTGTAACGGTGGGGACAGTGTGTGTGTTGTGACAGTGTTTGGGGAAGTGTGAGTAAGGGTGACAGTGTTGGGGGGGCAGTGTGTGTGTTGATGACAATGTGGGGGGCTGTATGTGTTGGTGACAGTGTGGGAGGCAGTATGTGAATGTTGTGACAGTTTTGGGAGGTGGAGTGTGTGTTTTGTGACAGTGTGGGAGGCAGTGTGTGTTGTAACAGTGTGAGAAAGGGTGACAGCAGGAAGCAGGGAGAAGCAGAGTGTGAGGAGGCTGTAACATACCTTTTTTTTTTTAATGTAATAAATTCCCTGGTGGTCCTGTGGGCAGCTCTCCGGTCTGCAACTCCACTGGGTGCAGAGCTGCAGACCATGTGATAGAGGTCTTGTGAGCTGCTTGCAAGACCTCTATCACATGGTCTGCTGCTCTACATCTGGCAGAGCTGCAGACTAGTAGCACTGGGCTCTTTCCCAGACAGACTGATTGAAGGGGCCCGGCGGCATAAAGGGCAAGCAGCCCTCACAGTCTTCTGTAAGCCACCTCTGGGCCATTTCATGATGACCCGCACCTGTCAGATTGCTGCCAGGAGCCATGGCCCCACCGGGATCTATGGATCTATCAAGACCCACCAGAAGTTTACCCTGGGTCCCCCTGCATATATTTGGACTGGGTCATCCAGGAAGATCTTTGCTTATTCCACTTGCCCATGTGGGGGACAGCTCTCTCTTTGGTACCATTGGATCTGTACAGAACTGCCAGGAAAATCCTTTGATCTATCCAGTTGGCTTTTGCGCAAAGCTACTGCAGCCCACTGGCAATTTGTCTGGTTCTCCAAAGGCCAGTCCAAGCCTGTGTGAGAACATTTAAACAAATTTTTTTGCAAACGTGTCCTTTTCAGCATATTGTCATGTTATCAGTGTTTTCAGAATAAAAAGCAGCAATGTTTCGATCTCAACTGTGGTCTTTGTCTTTAGCTTGATAAAGACCACAGTTGAGGTCAAAATGTTGCTACTCTTTACACTTAAGACACAAAAAATCAAAAGGCATGCTGGAACATTTATCTTATGCTTATGTGAGGATAGGTTGCAGGCAGAACTGGTTTCCTGTGCACCCAGTAGATAAGCGTTGTTTCCCCTTGTCACATGTTTTGTGTGAGAACATTTGTGACAGTGTACCGGTGTGTCTGAAAGTACAGATGTGTATTTTTCTCTATTAGAAAATTGCAAATAATTTTCCTGGAGTTGTGATCAAATGTATTTGTTTATGTAATTTGACATATTCTCTGTGATAATTCTTCAGACTTTGAAAATGTTTGGTTCTGCACGTTGTGCTATGGGAAATGCCAAATTATTTTTGGAATATTTAGCAAAATACCTAAAGTTAAAAGACCACCCAAAAAAAAAAAAAACAGAAGAAATTTTGACTGCTGCAAAGGTCCTGGTACAGAGAGTACTTTGCACCCACACTCTCTATAGAAAGTGTTTTACAACAAAAGGGATCATATAAGATTTCTGCCGCTAGTCCAACCATCCTGGCCATGACACAGCAAAGGGAAAGTTTTCAGTTTACTTGTGCATACCACACGTACAACTGAGGATTTATTTCTGCTCCCTGTAGAGAACAAAACTATGGTCATGGGCATATGGTATACATTGTAGGCTCTGGTGATTGCTGCACATAGCAGCCAATCCAGTTATACTTAGTGTCTGTGAGGTGCGGATTTGTGAGTAGGTGAGAAAACTACTTAAGAACCCGTATGCAAAAAGAGAGGCTCTTGATTGACAGAGTCTCTTCCTGATTAGGAAGGGGTCTGCTGTTGCTGCAGTCAGCTTCTCTTAGCTGTGCAGATGTAGCCATTTGAAGATGATTAACTTTTATTTTTATTTAATTTTTTACATATTTTTGAATACACTGTATAGTGCATTACAAATAGAGGTCTATTGATTTAAAAAAAAATAAAAAATAAGTGCAGTCTCGTAAAAAACATAGACGACCCCTTGTTAATGTAAATATCATTTTTGTTTTGCAGTTGAATAATAGTTTCTCAGAAACCTAGAAACCGTTCCATCAGAAATATTCGTGGTTTTACTTTATGACTAATTAGGAGATACAGATGTCCATGTTGTTGCAGTCAAATACAAATGTGTGTCAAAAACATGGCGGTTTAATACGTACATATATTTTGCAGTGTGAGTTAATGTTATGTTTTACCAATGTACTGGAGTATTTACAAATGTAAGTGAAAATTGCTGTCTTATCCGTGCCATGTCATAATGCAAGAAACTGCTCTTTTTTTTTAATATATAAAAAACTGTAAGACAAATAAAGTTTAACTATTCAGTTAAATATTGATGTGAATCTGAATGAAATAAACTGTGACCAAGTTCCAAAATGACTTTGATTTAATCACAAAGTAATAATTTGTGCAATATTAAGAATCTACACATCTATGGTAACATTGTGTATTTAAATACAAAATGTGTTTTCTCCAGTTCATATTATGCTCTAATTATATGAAAGATTTATCAATTATTAATAAATCAATACTGGCACATCTGTTTTGTATTTTGTTGTAATAATGGCAAAATTCCACAAAAGCGCAGCTTGACCGTCTAAAGAAAACTATTTGGATTTAACAGATGCAGTTTAATTGGCAAGCACACCTCAAAAGGCACAACTGGGCATTTGCTTTTTGAAATCTAAAATGTTGGATGAGCATAATCTCCTTATTTTGCTAAATACACATTTCACTGCCTCTAGGGATGTCAGGTTAAAATATGCCTCAAGCCAAGCTAATGTAAAGAACAAAGAGATTTTTATATGAAATTATGTATAGTTCTGCGTCCTTATGTTGTAATTACAGTATGACATGTAGGACACAGGTAAGAGTTTAAAGGATCACTATAGTGTCAGGAAAACAAACTTGTTTTCCTGACACTATATCATCCTTAGGACCCTCCACATTCAGGGTCCCCCTCCCGTGGTGCTGGAGGGGTTAAATCCCCTTAAGTTACTTACCTTAATCCAGCACCGGGCTTGCTTGGTGCTGGTGACCTCTCCTCCCCCACCGATGTTAGCTCCCGAGTGTAGCGGAATGTGCATGCGCGGAATGCTGAATGCTTAACTATGGACGTTCTGCACGCTGGGTGCGAATTTCGCATCCAGCGTTGCAGAAGCGCCTCTAGCGTCTATCAGGAACACAGCCACTAGAGGTTGGATTAACCCTGCAATATAAACATAGCAGTTTCTCTGAAACTGCTATGTTTACATCAGAAGGGTTAAAACCTGGGGGACCTGGCACCCATACCACTTCATTGAGTGGCACTTTTTAAATATATTAAAGCAGCACTGTCACTTCCCTCCTCAAAATAATTATTTAATGAAGATTAAATCTTTATGAAATACTCATACTGACTGTGTTGGAATTTCACTGAAATTTAAACCAGGTCAAAAGATACACGGAGACTGTATCTGACACTACTTGATCTTCCATAGAGCTCAATGCTATACTCTTGTGCAGGCGCAAGTGTACAGCAGTGACATTGGCTACTGGCAGCTGAAGCGCCAGGAGCAGAAGAGGATGGCGTCGCCTTACAAGGACAGGTTCAGGTAAGTAAAGACCCACCTTTGCCTGCATCCACCCTGCCCAGCAGACATCCAGTGGGGATATCACGGTCGGGGATCTTTGCAAATTACTCAAAGTCCACAGACACTAACCGTTCCGCTTTAAGTAAACCTGACAGTGCAGGTTCAGAATATCAATATTTGACATCAGAAAGCTTTCACATGGACCAACAGGGATGGTTAATAAATGAAAGTTGGAAATTCAAAGTGAAATGTGTTCCATGTGACTATTCAATGAACAGCCGAAAAATAAAAGTTCCAAAATGCTAAATTATGAAGAGAAACTGTCACTTTCATGGAAAAAGCACTAAAGAAGAAAACATTGTTAACCATTTTTCATGTGATGCTCAGATTTCTTTTTATATCTATATCTGTCTACACATATATATATATATATATATATATATATATATATATAGAGAGAGAGAGAGATATATATATATATATATATATATATATATATATATAAAAATTTAATATTTAGCAATTAACATCACAATCCGGTTCCTTAACATCACAATCCAGTCCTAGCACAGCGAGAGCAAATACATTTTTTACATATTATTTCTGTTTTTCTTACTTGGCTTTCGATGTTCCTCCTGGTAAATGATTATCTCCACCTCCATGACGACATTTGATGGAAGTCGTGAGACGTTCTCTGTGCTAAATGAGAAGTGTAAAGATTGTTTAAAGGGAAAATGGCAGAGCTTCTAACAATGACTGATAGGTAGCCAAAAGGGAGAAACTAAGTGTATGTATAGCACCAAATACATTGATTAATATTTGTCCATTTAATTCTGATTTTTAGATATGACAAATACACATGTGTTAAATATATAGATAAATATATTATTAAACATTCTGTAAAGTGACCTTCACCATGATAGAGGTTAACTTCAGAATGCAAAGGACATGTCTATAGCTCACTACCTGGGATTGCGGTGTGCAGGAAAAATATGCAGCATTTAAGGTGAACATCTTCAAAGTAAAAATTAAACAACATACTTAAAAGGATACTATAGTGCCAGGAATACAAAGCTATATTCCTGGCACTACCGATCCCTCTGCTTCCCCCCTCCTTCTCGCCCCTCTTACCTGGTTAATAAACCCTTTATTTACTTACCTGATCCCGGCGCAGATGTCCCTCTGTGCTGGGTAAAAGCTCCGCCCCCTCCCCCATCACTCAATGAGCAGGATCTAATGCGCATGCATGGCAAATGCCACAAGCGCATAGGAAAGCATTACATCAATGCTTTCCTATGGGGAAAACTTTGACACTGGAGGTCCTCATGCAGATCGTGAGAATGTCCCGGGTCAGATAATGGATCAAAAGTCCGTTTGGATTTCAGAAGCGTCCCCAGTGGCTGTCTAGTAGACAGCCACTGAGGGCAGACTTAGTGCTGCAATGAAAACATTGCAGTTCTCTGGAAATGCAATGCTTAACATTGCAGCACTATGTGCAAAAGGGACACAGCACCCAGACCACCTCAATGATCTGAAGGGATCTGGATGCCTACCGTGTCCCTTTAATGACTAAAGGAAAACAAATATAAAACATGCACCTTAAACCAAAACAAAGTTATTTAAAGGCCAAGCATAACACGTATAATTTAGCTAAACCAGTAGGATCGTTTACAATATAAAGAAAGCAAATAAAACACGTCTAAAGCTATAAAATGAAAATGTTATGCCACTAAGAAGTAAATAATTAATATTTTCTCTGTTTTGAAGCTTAAAGGAACGCTACAGTCACCAGAACAACTACAGTTTATAGTAGTTGTTCTGGTGAGTATAGTCAATCCCTGCAGACATTTTGTTAACGTTGTCTATTCAGAGAAAAGGCAGTGTTTACAGCCTAGGGACGACTCCAGTGGCCACCCTTTAGATGGCTATTAGAGGTGCTTCCTGACATTCAGTGTCTCCACCCTCTGCAGGAGACACTGAACTTTCCTCATAGAGATGCATTGATTCAATACATCTCCATGAGGAGATGCTGATTGGCCAGGGTGGCGTTTGCCTCTGCCTGAGATCATCAGAATTTACCATCTTAGGCAATCCATTGCTTTACTATGGGAAAGCATAGTGATTGGCTAAGCTCATAACTTCTGATGATGTCAGCCAAGGAGGTAGATCAGGGGCAGAGCCAGCACCAGTAGGCTGGAATAAAGGTAATATATATGTACTATATTTAGGGGCAAGGAGGGGGTGGGGGCAGGGGGGCTAGATAGGGTTTTTAACAATATAGTGTTTTAAAAAGATTCAGTACTATTATTTAATAGGGTTTTTGATTTGTTTTTGATCAACAGCAATGACACTGTGCAAGGTTAAATGTGATGATGTTGAGTGTCCAATTTGTTTTAAGCTTGGATAAAAGTAATATATGTATTCACTACAATATACTGACAAATGAATAACACAATCTAAGAAAATATAAACTCAAATAGGAATTTGTTTTTCAACTTTGATATTTAGGCCAAAAGTTTAAAATGTGGTAGTCAACATGGCGCATTTGTTCATTGAATAAATTCCTAAATTCGCCAATTTGGAAGAAGCTACAATTTCATGTTGATTTTTGTTATAGGATACAATACAAATATATGTAAATAGCTCAAACTAATGTTAAAGAAGGCTAGTAAATATTTCCTAACACAGAGAAATAGATTAACATAAAACTCCCGATAGGTGTCCTAATTTTAGACCCATTTCTCTGATAAATAATGACTCAAAAATGTATTCCAAAGTTCTTGCAAATATATTAGCTAAATTAATTCCTTTGATAATTAATAATGATCAAGTTGGTTTTGTGAAAGGCAGACAGGCACCAGATGGAACAAGGAGATTTTTTAATTTGATCCAGCATATTAACTCGACTAGAACGCCTTTTTTGCTTCTATCACTGGATGTGGAGAAGGCGTTCGACAGGATACACTGGGGTTATTTGTGGAAAACATTGAGCAGATTCAACATCCTATCATCCTTTATTAATGCAACAAGGGTGTTGTACTGTGCCCCCACAGCCCATGTCTCAGCTTCTGTCTTTTAATCCCAAATTTTCTCTTTAACCAATGGAACGAGACAGGGGTGCCCTTTATCTCCAATTTTATTTGTTTTAGCTATAGAACAGCTGGCTGAATTGATCAGAATAACTCCGGAAATTGAAGGTATAAAGTTCAAAGAATCCACTCACAAAATAGGCTTGTTCGTTGATGATATTATTTCAGCAATTAAAAACCCCAAAGAATCTTTAAAACATCTCAAAGATATCTTAAGTCAGTTCGGAGAAGTATCCTATTATAAATTAAACAAGTCCAAGACTCAGGCCCTTCAATTTCATATAAATCATTTAGAAGTCACCACACTTAAGAGATTGTATTTAGTTGATTGAAGAAACGAATCTCTGGAATACCTTCTCATCAATTTATGCAAAAAACTAGTAAATAAGCATACCCATAACTTGGGGAAAGCATGGCCGGGCCTACAAAGAGAGATGGAGAGATGGGGCAGGATAGAGCTCTCATGGTTGGGGAGGGTTGCGTCTATTAAGATGACAATCCTCCCCAAATGTTTTTATTATTTTTGGTCTATACCCCTGTCTATCCTGTTATCTATTTTCAATAAAGTTCATTAGGCTATGTTAAAGTTTATATGGGGGAATAAATCTAGCAGGATTAAGCTTACCTCCCTGCAGCATCATAAATCTGACAGCAGTATTGGCATACCGGATATCCGAAAATATTATTTTGCTACTACTAATGCTGCAGTGGTTGTGAGTTTTAATAGTCAAGGTAATAAGCCAAGATGAATGGATATGGAAGAGTCACAAATTCTCACATTTAGACGCACAGAGACCTTGGGTGTGTCCCGAAAAAAAAAACTAGAATTACTCAATTATTTCTATCAACCAAAACCACGCTCAAGGCCTGGGACATTGTTTTTTTTTTTTAAATAATAGCTATACTACAAGGTTGTATAGAGCGATGCCAATTGAATAATTGAAAAACCATATAGCATCTTTGAATATAGAACTATGGAAAAAAATACTTGATAACTAATCAAGATAGCTTTTTTTCATGGCAATGCCATCCTTTCATTTGAGAAATTGAAATTCAAGAATGGACTAATGAATGACTCTGAATCTGACTGTATGTTGATTACCGAAAAATTAAAAGAACTATTTAACGTATCAGAAACTGACAAAAAGTATAAGTCACTAGAGATATCAGCAGTGGAAAAAGGTTTTTTTTTATGATCCAAACAGAAAGGGTACAATATCTATGTGTTACTCGCTTTACAATGCAAAACCTAAAGTTAAACTGAAACATATGGTGTCATGGGAGATGGAGTTAAGAACACAATATGAGATTGAGGAATGGTTCAGTTTCTTTAAAACTCTAAAAGGAATTTATTTTTGTACTGACCATTTCGAAAATCATTACAAAATTTTATATCGATGGTATCTGGCTCCCTCTAGATTGCACAATATGAATAATACGTACTCTGACCAGTGTTGGAGGGATTGTGAGGGTATGGGATATATGGCTCATATATGGTGTTATTGTCCCAAAATAACTAGATACTGGAAAATGATTCACAACTTAATTGTTAAAGTAGATCGATCCATTAGTATATTAACCTCAGAACTTGCATTATTCAAAAAATTCCCTGAGTCCGTCAATAGAACAGAAAAAATAAAAATAGGCCACATCCTGATTGCTGCCACCTCATGCTTACCACGGTATTGGAAATCCAAAAATGTACCATCACTTAAAGAAGTTTTGAATATGATCTTGGATAATAAAGCACACGAACTGTCATATAGGAAAAATATGCACACATTCACAAAACTAAATCGTGATTGGGATAAATGGGAATAAGAAATTACAAAACTATATTATTTATAAAAAACAATTCATTGTTAAACTTTAAACTTTATTATTGTACAATTATTGTTCATATACAACATTTTGTTTGCTACTAATATAGATGGATACCCTTTCCCTCTTCCAAGTTCCCCTTACCTTTCCTACCCGGAATAGAATGTTTGTCTATTCATTATAACTTGTGCAAAGTTTGTAAAACTTTAATAAAAATGATTTGAAAAGAAATAGATTAACATACTATCAAAGTGCATACATAATTTGCTGTTTTACTAGCTGCATGTTTTTAAAAAATCTTCGATGATGGAGGAGATATTATCAAATTAAGAGTTAATGGAACAAATATTTTTACACGTATCCCAGTTGTACATTCACATGTGAAGCATCTACAGATTTTGCAGCCCTGTACATTGCTTGGTCATCAAATATAAAATGCATAACATATACCTTTCATATTTATAAGTCCATGATCACCAAATAATAATGTATTAAGGTCAGGGCCATGAGAGTGGACAGTTTAACATCACATTCCTAATTACTTAAATTAGGAGCAAGGGTGTTCCTCTGGCTGAACAATGCCACCTAGAGGTGAAGTGAACTTGTTACACACTGAGTACATGAAAAAAGTATCTGCAGTTATAAAGACCATAAATATTTACCATTCCACAAATGGACTTTAAAGAAAATGTGGTATAAGAGAGGCTTAATGTAAAAATGTTACTTCTAATGTTTAGTCTTTCATACATGGACTAGTACCTCCTTTAAGCACTCAAGGTACTATTGTAATAGTTTATTTCTAAGCTTCAAGTGGATCTGTCACCTGAAACAACTTTTCTTTACTCAACAGAGCATAAACTATCTATATGCTGGGCACATTTTTTTTTTCAGTTCAGTGGTTGTAAGATCATTTTAATTATACATTTCAACCTACAGGACCAGAATCCCATTATGCTAATAGCATCGGTGGAACAAGCACATTAGCTTTCTAGAGCATTAAAATATAGAAGGGTTTATTCACTAAAGATTGAGTTACGGTGAGTTTTAAAATGCAGGCAGAACTAAGAAAAATAGCCACGTTGGAGAATATTTTCCACCTTATAATAATAACACATCGTTATTGACTGAACCAGGAGCTGTCATACGTTGACCAAAGAATTTCACATTTTAGGGCGAAACTGGAAAACCGAATGCATTCTCACACCCCTACTATGGAAATAGCAATTCCTTAAGCAGTTTCCATTAATTCACAGATTAGTCAACAACCTCCTATATATATATATATATGTGATCATTCTAGAAAACATGACGATAGATTAATGGAATAATACATACAGAAGCTTAAAGAGTAACAATGTTAAAAACACTATATAGGTGGCCAGTCAACCCTTGCCAACCTTAAAAAGGCTTTATATTTACTTTTATTCCAGGGCCGTGTGGGTCTGCTGGCAGTCAGAATTGATGATCTCAGCCAATCCAATGATTTCCCATAGGAAAGCATTGAGAAGCTATCGCACATGTGCATTGTGCAGCACCGACCCAGGAAGCACCTCTAGTTGCTGTATGAGTGACTACCACTAGAAGTGTTGTGTTACTAGGCAGTAATGTAAACACTGCCTTTTTTATGAAAAGGTTGTGTTTACATTAAAATGCCTGCATGGACAGTTTATAGACACCAAAACCACTACATTAAGCTGTAGTTGTTCTGGTGACTATCGTGTCCTATTACCAGGATAATATATAATTGGGAACACCAATTGGGAAATGCTGCACTAAAGTGTCTGTGACGGATTGCTTACCACCCCGACTGGGTGCCTCCGCCAATCGATGCTTCCTAGTATCCCAGAGTACTTCCAAGCACTCCACCAGACACCATAGCCACCGCAGACCCTTAGCCGCCGTAGCTTGGCTGGGGTCTTGCCGTCCTCCATCCACCCTGGACCCAAATCAGGGATACAGCTTCCAGTGGGTAGACCTCTCCTCTGCCAGAGAGTATGGCAGAATAGCTCTTACAAGAGCTAGTGATATAGCTGGTATAGCTGTTCCCTAGAAGCACGAGACTAAGCTTTGTGTTGAGGGTGAAGTAGAACTGCTTAATGGCAGCACAACTGGCCTAATATGCAAGTCCCCATGCAAGGGGTTTTCCATAACATATTCCAGGGACATTCCCCACTGGACCTGAGAGGGAACAGTGACAAAGTACACACTATAATTACACTGGCTCTCAGGTCCAGGACACTCCCACACAAAACAAGATAAACCCTCCCCTGTGCCTAAAAGATAATTGAGTCAGGAACTGTACTAAACTCAATTATCTCCAGGCACAGAAAACATACATTTTACCATAACCCGAAAGTTCCCCCAAAACACATGGAAATCCCACACCATATCCCCTGATAGCCCCGATCTGGGGGACCAACATATCCAAAAATCACCCAGATCGGTTCAGGGGTTCGGGATTTCCATGGAAGAAATCATTTTGACCAACCGTGCACATGGTCCTATGCCCAAAACAGTTCCAGGGAATTAGGGCCAACGGTCGGTCTCTCTTTTTGGAGTACAAAAGTACATACATCACATTTTTAAAGGGCCCATAATCTTTTGGCAGGAGGCTGGCAAGCGGCCCCTCCAAGAACACATGGCAGAGGAATTTCTGCCACAGTGTCAAATTAAATGTTACGTAACAACCCCTGGATTTTGGGCTAAGGTAACATCCCCAGGATGTACTTGAGAACCAGAGTAATCTGAATGTACCTTTCCTGGTTAAATACTTTGTTGTTGTTATTATTTTAGGCCAAAACAGCTGAAGTTATCAGTGTATATATAAAATCCTTAAAAATATGTTACATTGTAACATGAGACAGATCTTTGGCAACATCTAGCAATGGGTGGAGTTTCTGCCCCCACACCATGTCATTCCATCTTGGATATAAAGCAAACAATATACCTATAGTACCTTACCGTACAGAGTCGTGATAATCTAGATCTTTAATAAGGAGACCCCGGTCAAATGTAGCCACCAGGATCTGAAAAAGAAGATAGCTGGTAGATGGTGGCACTGAGGAGGTAAAACTTCTACCTGCTTCCCCTGGTTATCACTACTTACAAGGACATGTCAACTTGGAAGGTCTTTGCAAAAAAAATGCACATATCATAGAGACGAGAATGCCACTTTAAGCAGACATAAAGGTTTATCACAAAGTTAAGAATATTCTTCCACTAAATTGGCTCTCTTTGCGCAAGTGACATAAACACTGATCAACTCCACTCCCCCTTCAAAATAGCTATAAACAGTCATTTATGTGAAAATATTACAGACTTTGTATATGGTTATGCCCAGTACATTTAAATAATACAATCTCATATGGGTCAAACAAAACGCTAATAAACAGTACGCCCCACAATAATGTTAAAATATGAAAATGTACTTCTGCCTTCAACCAACAATGACTTGACAGGACATTTAGTATGCAAAACTCCCGTAAGACACTTGCACAAAAACACATTACCATTGTGTATAAACAGTGGTATTTATTCAGTAGCTGTCGTATAGTCGAAAACCCTCCGAAAATGATACATGCCCATTGAATAAACATTTATTTTTTTCAAGTTTCCTTTTATTATGTTAATACCTCTAGGAAAATGTCACAGGTACGGAAAACATTTACATTCATTTTTTAAGAGTACATTTTCTGTTTCTTAATGGCATCTTTTTTTTTTTTTTTATTTTAAAAGCATTCTGAAATTGATGTTGTTTCTGTCCCCAAAAGATCTTTAAATAGTTTATGTTGTTGTTTTGTAGTAAATAAAATATAAATCCTTAAACATGTAGAACATTTCCCATAAAGGTATTGGAAAGACCTTCGGTTCAAATGCATAGTGAAGAATAGACAATGTTAAAATGTTTGCTTTTTGATACAAGATGGAATTATTTGCATTAACCATACAGCAATTTAGAACAATGTCTGAAGCTGCAACTATACTTCAAACCCTGAAACCCAAGACTTGGCTGGTTCAAAGAACTGAACTAGCACATCAAGACTAGAAAACTTGGACTGGATGACAGTCAGTGGATAGATGCCCTGGCATTGCCCATATTATTCATATGTTCAATTTCTATAAGGTTAAATCACTAAAGTGAAAATTCAAAGTGGATTCAACCAGCCACAATATGCATACATATAGGCCTGTAAATTCACGGGGATCTCCCCATTACTAATTCCTAATAGGATTATTAATCTCTCTGATTTCAAACTTCTACCTAGACACATGTCCATACTCAGTAAAAGCCTATCATTTGTTCCAACACCAGTCTGCAATACCTTCGAATGGACCAAAGACATAAATCTATTCAGTAGAAAACTAGCACTCAACATTATTCACACCAAAAAAGACATGCAAGCAGCAAATTATCTAGGTTTGACCATTGATGACTTGCATCTGGAACAAAACTTAACTGACTTCTTTGAGGAACAAAATTCCACTAGGACATTAACTGATCTAAAATCTGACAGCTGGTACACTCTAAATTTCAAGGATCTACCGCATGTCGACTTATTTGTCCAAATATCAACCAGTGATTATGAACAAAGTTCTACGCCGACTCTCCCTAACAACCTAACTCCTAACAATGGAACAATGGAACGCAGGGGTCTCAAAGAGCTATATCAATCAGAGAACACGATCATAAAACCAGCTGACAAAGGTGGTAATGTTGTTCTTTTGAACCGTAACACCTATGTCAATATGTGTATGATACACTTGGTGGACAGTCTTTGCTATAAAACATAACCTAGGGATCCGACCAGTGAATTTGTAAGGGAATTAGACTGTTTGCTGCTAGAAGCGGTACAACAACGTATCATCAGTCCCTTAGAGTATAAATCTATACTACCACATAAGAACCCCACTATAGCTACATTCTACTGTCTACCAAAGATACACAAAGACATTACCAATCCTCCCGGTAGACCCTTAGTATCAGGAAACAACTGCCTAACCAAAAGATCCAGCAGATTCATTGACAAAATTTTACGACCCATTGTCATCAGCCTACCGTCATATTTACAAGACACTAAGTCAACACTGTTGACCCTTGAAGGGCTACAGGTTCCACCTTACACACTATTAGCCAGTCTTGATGTGGTGTCTCTGTATTCTAACATTCCACATGATCAAGATTGTCCTAAGTGAGGATGGCACGGTGGCACCATACAGACTCATCTGTATAGAAAATCAACTCCTACCAATAGCCTCCTGCATTGGGAAAGCCATCATCCCTATAATTTGAGGTCCTCTATCCCATACTTTGTCACAATCCAATTTTACAGAATATACTACCTGATCACCCTGAACTCACTGCACGGAGAGCAAGGAACCTACAGGATTTGCTGGTACACAGCCATCTGACACCTCAATCTCCGAATACAAATTGGCTTACACAAATCAAGGGAACCTAGAGATGTGGCCATTGTAAAGCCTGCGAATATATTGTACCATCAAAAGCAGTTAAATCAACTAAGTCCAATTTGGAGGTTCACACAAATGCCCTGATTAACTGCAGCACCACACAGATCATATACCTGATCACGTGTGTTTGTGGCATACAGTATATAGGGAGGACCTTCCAACAATTCAGGCGTCGTATCTTACAGCACGTCGGTTTCAAAAATACTATCACTCCCACGCCTGTAGCTAGACATGTCCAGAATTTTCATAATGGACAGGCTGAGAACTTAAAATTTCAAGCAATTGAGAAGCTTCTACCAAACCACCGAAAAGGCAACTTCAATAGACTCCTTCTACAAAAGGAGTCTAAATGGATCCATAAATTTAAAACCTTGACACCTCATGGTCTGAATGAGGACTTTAATTATACTCTGTTCATCCACAAATAAAGTAACTAATTAGGATTACCTTCCCTTTCTTCGTCTCTGGCACCTCTAGAAAATATTTAGATATTTCTGGTATATTAATGTTTTTATCATTATTTCCATTTCCCCTCATAATTGGCCACCTTATCTTTTTCTAGCTTTTATTCCATATTATTTTTTACATATTTGCATAACGACCCTTATGTAGCCTTTGGCTAGACTTTACCGATGGCCATGGACTACTAGGCATCTAGCAAACTTCTGCAACCTTATTACTTCTCATAATGGACTGACCAGCATGATATGCATATCTAACAATGTATTATTCTGTCAAATATCTCCCTACACAATCTGGTAGCCACAATCATTTTTTAGTTTTAGTTTTTTCTCTCCTGCTAACCAATATTATGTGACATTATAGTACTGGTACCATAAAGACTATTTACAACACTTGCTCCCCTCTCTTAAGTCAGTTAGCTTCCTTTCTAGCTAAAGACATTTAGTCTCATTTCTGTCAGGGTACCTGTAGTCTCTACCTCAGAGGAGGTGAGAGACTTAGACGTTTATCCTCCCAGAGGGGTTGTTTCTTCCGTTCCTCGCGGTTCTCTCGGCCATTTACAAGCCGACCGCGAGGGATCCACTTCCTTATATGACGTGACGCTCAGTAGTCGACGTCATGACGCCAACCCGGGTCGACCTGTCAGTCAAGTCCCGAGCACTAATCAGGACTCGTCGGGGGCGTGATTACCCTCTAGAATCAAGGTATAAAGTAAGGCTTTCGGCATCTGCTCATTGCCCTGTCGTGGTTCTAGCCTGTCTAGTCACTCAGTGCTCTTGTATTCTAGTTGTCTCTTTGGTTCTGACCCGGCTTGTTTGTTCTACCCTGTTTATCTCTGTTACCCTTTGACTCGGCTTGTCTCTCGCTTACCTGTCCTCTCGTTCCCTCGACCTCGGCTTGTTCCTAGACCATTCTCTACTTACTCCTTACGTTAAGTCCGGCCATTCTAAGGTCCGGTATACGTACCTACCACCTGTTTGTACTCTGCGTGTTGGATCCCTGTCCCGATCCTGACATTACGACAGGGCCGTTGGATCCTGCAGGTACAAACACTCAGGTTGGTCCTTCTGACTCTAGGTTCGACGCCATGGATCACAGAATGGACCAGATGGCTCTAGCACTACAGGCGTTACTATCTCGTTCTGGTAATCAACCAGAGGAGATGCGTAATACTTCTATCTCTCCTGTGAGTTCAGGTCTAGAGGTAGCCACTGTAGGTGCTTCTTCCCGTATCACTCCACCTGTACGTTATGGTGGTTCTCCAGAGAAGTGTCGTGGTTTCTTAAACCAAATAGGTATCCATTTCGAATTACAACCCCGCTCCTATCCTACAGATAGGGCGAAGCTTGGATTTATTATCACATTACTTGTTGAGAAAGCTTTGAGATGGGCCAATCCATTGTGGGAAAATGATAATCCGTTAGTATATAATTATAATGCCTTTGTAGCTGCTTTCAGAAGAACTTTTGACCCTCCAGGTAGAAAGGTCAATGCAGCTAGATTACTGTTGCGCCTTAGACAAGAAAACCGAACACTTGTGGATTATGCACTAGAGTTCAGGTCCTTGGCGGCAGAGGTTAAGTGGAATGAACAGGCTTATATAGATGTATTTTTAAACGGGTTATCAGACATAATCCTTGACGAGGTTGCTACTAGAGAGCTTCCTGAAAATTTGGAGGATTTAATTTCTTTTATTTCTCGCATTGACGAACGTTTAAGAGAGAGGCAGAACACTCGAGAGAGAAACCGTAGACCTCCCTTTAAACTAGCTCCTTCATTTCAAAGTTCTGAATCCACAACCTCACTTTTTCCAGAACCTATGCAGATAGGCAATACTCGCCTCTCAGAAGAGGAGAGACAGTACAGGAGAAGGGAGGGGTTGTGTATGTACTGTGGAGTCAGAGGTCATTTACGCCTAAATTGTCCTAATCTCTCGGGAAATGCTCGCACCTAAGTTTCTCTAGAGGACAGGCCTTGGGTGTTTCTATTTTGTCCTCTAATCTTAATTATAAAGATCACAGGCTTCTGCTAACCGTTTCTTTAACTTGGGAGAAGGGAGTACTAGAAACTACGGCATTGATAGATTCCGGAGCTGCTGAGAGCTTTATCGACCAAGTTTTTGTTACCAAACACGCTATCCCATCCCAGTTAAGGGAGACACCCTTGGCCGTTGAGGCCATAGATGGTAGACCTTTAGTTGAGCCTGTTATTTTCCGTGAAACCATACCCGTTAAATTAACTGTTGGTATCTTACACGAGGAAGACATATCTTTATTGCTTATTTCTTCTCCTTCTGTTCCCATAGTCCTGGGGTACCCTTGGTTAAAAAAACATAACCCTATTATTGATTGGGAATTAGGGGAGATAATCTCATGGGGTCAGGGTTGTCAGGACAGGTGCTTACGGACAGTGTCACCGCTTTGCGCAGTTAACACACCGATTAATTCTACCTACTCTACAGATGTACAAATACCGCCCCTGTACCTGGATTTAAAGGCAGTATTTGACAAAAAGAATGCTGATACTTTACCTCCACACAGGTCTTTTGATTGTAAGATTAATCTACTACCTGGTACTATGCCCCCCAGGGGTAATGTATATCCTTTGTCCACTAAAGAGAACTTAGTCTTAGAGGAGTATATTCGTGAGAACCTTGAAAAAGGATTCATTAGGAGATCCTCCTCTCCTGCCGGGGCTGGGGTTTTTTTTGTTAAAAAGAAGGATGGTACACTAAGACCTTGCATTGATTATCGAGGTTTGAACAAAATAACCATTAGAAATGCCTACCCAATTCCTTTGATTACCGAGCTCTTTGATCGTCTAAAAGGCTCCAAGATTTTCACCAAGTTAGATCTCAGAGGGGCGTATAACTTGGTGAGAATTCAGCAGGGACACGAGTGGATGACGGCGTTCAATACCCGTTATGGGCACTATGAATACACAGTAATGCCTTTTGGCCTCTGTAATGCACCAGCAGTATTTCAGGACCTGATCAATGAAGTTCTTAGGGAATTTCAACATGACTGCGTTATTGTATATCTGGATGATATACTTATACACTCTAGAGAGATTGAGACTCACCACAGACAAGTCAGAAGGGTATTGCGCAAGCTTCTTCAACATGGCCTGTACTGCAAATTGGAGAAATGCAGCTTTGACCAATCCCAGATAAACTTTCTTGGTTATGTGATTTCTGGGGAAGGGTTTAAGATGGACCCGGATAAGCTCCAGTCCATTTTGGATTGGCCTTTACCCAGGGGCCTCAAGGCCATTCAGAGGTTTATTGGATTCTCCAACTATTATAGGCGCTTCATTAAGGGTTACTCTTCAATTATAGCTCCTATTACCAATATGACCAGACAGGGGGCTGACACTAAGAACTGGTCTACTGAAGCCCTTCTTGCCTTCAAAACACTCAAGGAACTGTTTGCTTCTGCACCAATTTTAGTTCACCCTGATACGACTCTGCCTTTCCTACTCGAGGTAGACGCCTCAGAGACAGGTATAGGTGCTATCCTGTCCCAAAGGTTAGGTGTGGATAAGCCCTTACATCCATGTGGTTATTTTTCCAAGAAACTATCAGGCCCTGAGAGCAGATATGACATTGGTGACAGGGAACTACTAGCAGTTATCATGGCTTTAAAGGAGTGGAGACATTTATTGGAGGGCACCTTACATCCTGTTACTATTTTGACAGACCACAAGAACCTGTCCTATATTGGGGAGGCCAAGCGCTTGTCCTCCAGGCAAGCTCGTTGGTCTTTATTCCTCACGCATTTCAATTACGTGCTCACTTATAGACCTGGTTCTAAGAATTCTAAAGCCGATGCTTTGTCTCGACAATATGAACTTTCTGCGATATCTGAGCCGGTTTTGTCTTCTATAGTACCCAGGTGCAATATTATCGCCAACACGAGTCTTAAGATTCACTCTCCGTTGCTTGGTCAGATCATGAAGTTGCAGCATCTGGCGCCTAGACAGACTCCTGGGGCAAGGCATTTCGTTCCTCCTGAACTCCAACTGGAACTCTTACAGTGTTTTCACAACAGTAAGGCGGCTGGGCATCCAGGTATTCGCAAGACATGTTCCTTGATCTCTAAAGATTTCTGGTGGCCTTCTTTACGGAAGGATATTAGGGATTTCATCGGAGCATGTGAGGTCTGTATGAAGACTAAGCAACCTCATACGCTTCCATGTGGGTTGTTACATCCCTTGAACATTCCAGAGAGACCATGGTCCTGTTTGGCTATGGACTTCATTGTAGATTTGCCTGTTTCTAAAAGACAGACTGTGATCCTCACGGTGGTTGATAGGTTTACTAAGATGGCTCATTTCGTGCCCTTAACTAAACTCCCGACTTCTCCTGAATTGGCGGAGATATTCGCGAGAGAGATTTTTCGCTTACATGGGATACCTTCCGAAATTGTTTCCGATAGAGGTTCCCAATTTGTTTCACGTTTTTGGAGATCCTTCTGTTCTCAACTAGGCATCAAATTGAATTTTTCTTCTGCCTATCACCCTCAGTCTAACGGAGCTGCTGAACGTACCAATCAAAAGATTGAACAATATTTGCGTTGTTTTGTTTCTGAACACCAGGACGATTGGGTCGGTTTGATTCCTTGGGCGGAGTTTGCACACAATAATCTCGTTTGTGATTCTACTCGTTCCAGTCCCTTCTTCATGAATTATGGCTTTCATCCTTCCATTCTTCCCTCGGTTTCTCCTTCCCAAGGGGTACAGTCGGTTGATGTTCATGTTGCCAATTTGAGGAAGTTGTGGGATCAGACTCGACAAATTCTCCTACATAATTCCATGTTGTTCAAGAAACACGCTGATAAGCACAGAAGGGCGGCTCCGGTTTTTGTTCCAGGTGATAGGGTATGGTTGAGTACTAGAAACATTCGTTTGAAGGTTCCTTCTATGAAATTCGCTCCTCGTTACATTGGCCCTTACAGGGTTCTGACTCGAATTAACCCAGTTGCGTATCGCCTAGCTCTTCCAGCTGCCTTACGCATTCCTAACTCCTTTCATGTTTCTTTACTGAAACCGCTAGTCTGTAACAGATTTTCCTCCACTATATCCTCTCCTCGCTCTGTTCAGGTTGAGAGTCAGGAGGAGTATGAAATCAACTCCATCATCGATTCTCGAATCTCCCGGGGGAAGTTACAATATCTTATTGACTGGAAGGGATATGGTCCTGAGGAGAGGACTTGGGTACCTCAGGAGGATGTACATGCTCCTCGCCTCCGCAGGGCTTTTCACTCCCGTTTTCCATCTCGTCCCGGTTCCTTCCGCCCGGTGGGCGTTTCTGAGAGGGGGGTACTGTCAGGGTACCTGTAGTCTCTACCTCAGAGGAGGTGAGAGACTTAGACGTTTATCCTCCCAGAGGGGTTGTTTCTTCCGTTCCTCGCGGTTCTCTCGGCCATTTACAAGCCGACCGCGAGGGATCCACTTCCTTATATGACGTGACGCTCAGTAGTCGACGTCATGACGCCAACCCGGGTCGACCTGTCAGTCAAGTCCCGAGCACTAATCAGGACTCGTCGGGGGCGTGATTACCCTCTAGAATCAAGGTATAAAGTAAGGCTTTCGGCATCTGCTCATTGCCCTGTCGTGGTTCTAGCCTGTCTAGTCACTCAGTGCTCTTGTATTCTAGTTGTCTCTTTGGTTCTGACCCGGCTTGTTTGTTCTACCCTGTTTATCTCTGTTACCCTTTGACTCGGCTTGTTTCTCGCTTACCTGTCCTCTCGTTCCCTCGACCTCGGCTTGTTCCTAGACCATTCTCTACTTACTCCTTACGTTAAGTCCGGCCATTCTAAGGTCCGGTATACGTACCTACCACCTGTTTGTACTCTGCGTGTTGGATCCCTGTCCCGATCCTGACAATTTCACATGGATAATGGTCCATCAGCTTTGCCATCATGTGATTACAGTTCAGAATATCCCTATTAACTATACTGTATATGTATTTATTTTTTCACTTTTTTTTTCCATTTGTCAGTCTATCTCTTGATTTAGAATCAGTTTGGTCTCCTGCCCTTTAATTAATTATCACTTTGATTTTTCAGATTCAACACATTTGGGTCCTTTTAGACTTCCTTGGAGCTTTCCTCACCCGGATAGCTCCTGCCCCTGACCAATCAGGTTTATGGGTGCCCTGTTTAATCCTGGTGCATTTGGGTATTGGTTACCCTCCTAAAGAGCCGCCCACCAGCGAAACGCGCGTTGGGGCTCCTGTAGGTAGCATGTCTGCAGTTTAAACAGGTGTAAAAATGGTGTCAAAGGTACAGATGCAACTCCCCAGTGTTTAAAAACCACTTAAAAAACACTAATACAAATACAAGTCCAAACAGAGATAGAGGAGAGCAATGATAGTATAAATAAAAATAATATACTTTTTCACACTTGGTCATCATTTGAATTTCAGCTACATAAAAGAGTGAATACATAGCATAATACTGTTTGACCAAAGATTATCAAGAATAGGTGTAATTTTTCCACTCACACTTTGCAGAGCCACGAATAGTAGGCTCTGGCTATTCTGGTTCTTAAATAAATCCCTTTCTTATTGTCTCCACTCCACCACTCCTCCGGATATGTCCACTAGTGCCAGGATACAGCAGATGAAAATAACGCCAGGAAAGTGGGGATATTTTAAAAGATTTAATGACATAAGAAATAAAAACAGGGATATAAAGTGCATAAGAGTGAAAAAACAAAGGTAGCAGCACTGACGCGTTTCGACTCTTTAAAGTCTTTCTCAAAGTGCATCTTTGTCTTTGAGAAATACTTTAATCTAAAGGCATAGTTTAGCTTTCTATTAAATGTACCTATGTCACGTACTCAGGATATTTATCTCTTCCACTAGCTATCTTGGTTTATTTTGTCTCTGCGTTTTATTAGCATTTATACTTATTTATTTTCACTCCTCATTTATTATTTATTTTCTTGTGAAGAAACACGTCAGTGGAGTTTTCCTACCGCCTAGGGCTTTAGTATTTCGCTCTTTATTTTTGCAGCAATCCCCCTACAGAACAATTAGAATCCGATACTTTAGTGTTTCCCATATTTTCTCAGTCACACAGTTACTTTGTTTCATTGTAACTACCTTAGTGGAGTTATCGCAACATTATATTCGGTGTTTACATCAGTTGTTAGCCCACACATTTGAGGTCAAATCATCTCTGTCTTCCCACTGTCTGGTTTAGCTAACTACCTAGAGCCACTGGTAACCTATCCTTTCTATGTACATATTTCCCCTCTTTTACCCTTCATTTACCCCTTCCACCCCCCTGCCCCCCTCTTCTTTGGGGTTCACTAGACTTTATGTGATATGATTATAGCTAGTCTTCTTTTTCTAGCTTTTTAACGTGTGTATTACAAGTGTATATTTTAACTTTAACATAGGCCATTGGACAGAATACCTCTCTCCTACTTTGAATTTCTCCCCATTACTATACTTACTATACTATATTTACTATAATCAGCTCCATGCCCCCTGAATGGTCAACACATTCTCAAAAGACCTGAGCTTGAGACACTGGAACCTTGGAATCCAAGCAGTCAATACATATTGCACTTACTGTACAGTCAGTGTTATCCCTCACAGAGGGACAAGAGGGGCAAATGTTAAGTGAGCCAGGCTACCTTAATCTGGGACTCCGCAGGTTAGTAAATCTTGTTAAGTATTCATCTGCAAAGAGGTTGGAAGGCCAGATGGATATTAAATAAACCTCTTCCAACAGACAGGCTATGAAGCTTAGGAGTAGGAGTCCTGCCAGGAGAAAGCAGATATAGCAGTCGTGAACCTCGCATGTTTTACCACCACAGAAGGCTGTGTAAGGGCCGCCTTTGTATTAGAGAGCTTGGCTAATGTTTTGTTTGTTTGGTCTTTTTTATATGAAAAAACGCCGTTCCTTTGTGCAAGCATTTTTTTACATACTGGGAAACCCCCTAAATAAGCAGTGAACCGCTCTGTGTCTCCACTTTGCAAACCTCAGAACAGCTAAACAGACAAGCAGGAATAGCACAGATTCTGATGCAGGAACTATCCGCCTATTAAAGGGGCCACATCCCAATTACACTACTTTAATTACAGAATAGGGAAAATGGAGAAATATTAAGGTAGAGTCTTTATTCTCACCCCTAAAGTGATATAGGGAGGACACTGTGGCCAGGGGGACAGAGAATCTGGCACTTACATGGGATGCCCCTGAGAACCTTAAACAGGGGATACCACCCTGGCTCTCAAACCTAGCGTCAACTCAATGGACCTCCATGAGGAGGCAACATTGGACAACCTGAGAAAGTAGTGGAAAATGGTGCAGTCTCCTTGACTAGACTTATAATACACTTTCTGTAATAAGTTCTGTTAGCTTTGATAATTATTTATATAACAGAATACAATTAAACAAGGTATTCTTCTGTTGATTTTTATGTGAACTGTAGTAACCACCTTCTCCACTACTAGTGAGTGGCACTGTGGATCGTGATCGTTTTTTACATCAATTTTCTACTTCCACAGCCACCGTACACCCTCTGACATCATCACGCATAGACACAATGATGACGTCATGACGTTCCGCTCAGATGAATGGCGGGAACGTTGGTTATTATACTAGACCAATTTTACCTCCTACATCGGGGCCATTTGAAGGCATATAATGTCCGAAGTGCGCAGCCCCGGATCTGCCTACCTCCATCCTGCTGCTACATGCTGCTTCATCCTGCTACTACATAAGGAACTCCTACAGACAAACTGAAGGAGATCTACAGTGGATAAATCCATCCTATTCCTACTTTCTGGAGAATCTATAGAAGTGTGATCAGACCAGAAGGGCTATTTAAAATTGCTGAAAAATGTAATCCTGGACATGATAGAAAAATGTCAGTACACACAGTGCATCACTGTTTGCTACGTATGAAGCTGCATAGCCACAGACCAGTCAGCGTGCCCATGATGACCCCTGTTCACTGGCCTCTTTCAGCAGGATAATGCACACTGCCACACTCTTATAATTGTTAGGGAATGGTTTGATGAACACGGCACAGAGTTCAGGTGTTTCTTTACCCTCCACATTCCTAAGATCTCAATCCGATTGAGCATCTGAAGGGTGTGCTGGAACAACAAATCCGATCCATGGAGGCCCCACTTGGCAACTTGCAGGACTTAAAGAATCTACTGCTAATGTCTTGGTGCCAGATACCACAGGACACATTCAGAGGTCTTGTGGACTCCATGCGTCAAAGCATCAGAGCTGTTTTATCAGTTGTACGATATTAGGCAGCTGGTTTTAATTTTGTTGCTGATCAGTGTATATCATGCATAGAAACCCTTTATGTATGGAGCAGCAAAGGTTGAATTTAAGATGCATACAAAAACCATAAAAAAAGATAAGCATTTGTTGGAGTGCAGCGTTAAACTATCGTTAATAAAATGCCCATTTTGCAAACATATCAGATTCTGTTTCTGGTGAAGAGCTCTAGTGGGACATTTAATACATGAAATCCAGGACAGTTTTCTAATCTGAATAATGCAGGGTTGGTATTTTTACCAGCATTTCCTTTCTGTGTGTGTTTTTTGTTGTTTTTTATTTTGGAGATGAAGTGAAAAAGACTGATAGTTTGTCAGCACTAAAACATTGGGAATGTCTGTACATGTATTGGTTGAACAAATGCCAATTTCAGCTGCTTGCCTAACAGGAAAAAAGTCTGAAAAAAAACGTTTGCAGAGCCCGAGAGCTTTTAAAAGAAATGACTCATAATGGGAATTTTTCTTCCTTTCCAGTTTGTCTTGTTAATAAAATCTAGACGACCCAAATAAACGCTTAACATACCAGAGGTGTGCACTGTTTCTATTCCCTTAACCCCTTAAGGACACATGACATGTGTGACATGTCATGATTCCCTTTTATTCCAGAAGTTTGGTCCTTAAGGGGTTAAACACTGGCTGTGTGGGCTAATATTAGGGCAAGTGACTTGCCACCATCTCCCTACTCCCTGGTCTATGAAAAGGGGTTATATAATTTACTGAAGGCAGGCATGGCTGTAAAAAAAAGGGAAAATAGTTGAAGGGATGGCTTGTCCAATGGTACTAAATGTCCGACACCACGCTATACCTGTGCACCTAGACATCTACTTTATGCAGCTCTTGCAGACCACACATCTCTTTTTGATAGCTCCATCTGGTCTCGTGATTTTAAAAACATTAACCGCATCCTCCATGGCCCTTAGAGCATTCCTTCTCATGAGTGTTTAGTTAAGAAATGTTTGTCCTCATTGGACAGTTTGACCCTTACCATGGCAAAGTTAGCCAAATGGGTACATTTGTTTCTACCTTTTAATTACTGAATGCCCAATACTACTCTGGCCTCTTTCCTGACTATCTGAGCTATACAGGTCTGACCTGTACTAGGGTTGAGTCGTCTCTCCCTTCTAATTGCTTTCCCCCCTCTGCTCCATATTCTGCCACCTCTCCCAAAGCATCGTTTCCCTCTTTGTGTGATTTCATTCTTCTCTTACACTCAGTAAATAAAAATAGAAATGTGTGATCTCTATGCAAAATTATAATTATGATTAATTTAATTTTAATTTCATTTTAATAATAATTCAAATAAATGAACATGTGAATATGACTTGAATAAATGTGTCAGAAATTGATCAGATGATCAATACGCCAAGTTAAATCTCCCTCTCATGAATTCCCCCATATCTCATTCAATCACTAATCTTTGCACCTTAGCCCTGTACTTCCTTACAAGCAAAATGCAGGCTAGTTATGGAGTTGATAATATTATGGTTTAAACAATGGTTTGCTAGTGAACTTGCAATAACATCTACCCCTCTACCCCTCCCCAATTCACAAATTGAATCAGACAAAACAAAAAGGTGGACGGACAATGGGCCAATCGGCAGGGGCGTATTAGCCGCGAGGCAAACAAGGCATTTGCCTTGGGCGGCATTTTCCAGGGGGCGGCAAAAAACGCCGCCCCCAAATGCCCAAGGCAAATGTCTTGTTAGCCTTGCGGCTAACAGACCTGCTGGGCTGGTTGCTGGGCGGCCGGCGAGGGAGCTCTTCCCCTGAGCTCTCTGCTCAGCTCCCTCGCGCGCCGCCCGCAGAGTGAGACTGGGAGCCGGAATATGACGTCATATTCCGGCTCCGCCTCCCAGCCTCACTCTGCGGGCGGCGCGCGAGGGAGCTGAGCAGAGAGCTCAGGGGAAGAGCTCCCTCGCCGGCCGCCCAGCCTGCCCGCCAGTGCCGCCCTGCAGCCACTGGACCACCAGGGAATGGGAGAACCCCCCCCACCCCCAGCATTCCCAAAGGTAGGGGGGGGGGGGAGTAAATAAAAATTAAAAAAAAATGTGTTAATGTGAGTGTGTGTGTGTGTGTGTCTCTGACTGTGTGTGTCTGTTAGTGTGTGTGTCTGTTAGTGTGTGTGTGTCTGTTAGTGTGTGTGTGTGTGTGTCTGTGACTGTGTGTCTGTGACTGTGCCTGTGACTGTGTGTGTGTCTGACTGTGTGTCCGTTAGTGTGTGTGTCTGTTAGTGTGTGTCTGTTAGTGTGTGTTTGTAAGTGTGTGTCCGACTGTGTGTGTTTGTTAGTGTGTGTGTCAGACTGTGTGTGTTTGTTAGTGTGTGTGTTTCACTGTGTGTGTCTGTTAGTGTGTGTGTCTCACTGTGTGTGTGTCCGACTGTGTGTGTTTGTAAGTGTGTGTCCGACTGTGTGTGTTTGTTAGTGTGTGTGTCAGACTGTGTGTGTTTGTTAGTGTGTGTGTCTCATTGTGTGTGTCTGTTAGTGTGTGTGTCTCACTGTGTGTGTGTCCGACTGTGTGTGTGTTTGTTAGTGTGTGTCCGACTGTGTGTGTTTGTTAGTGTGTGTGTCAGACTGTGTGTGTTTGTTAGTGTGTGTGTCTCACTGTGTGTGTCTGTTAGTGTGTGTGTCTCACTGTGTGTGTCTGTTAGTGTGTGTCTCACTGTGTGTGTTTGTTAGTGTGTGTGTTTGTGTGTGTGTCCGACTGTGTGTGTTTGTTAGTGTGTGTCTCACTGTGTGTGTCTGTTAGTGTGTGTCTCACTGTGTGTGTCTGTTAGTGTGTGTGTGTCCGACTGTGTGTGTGTGTGTGTCCGACTGTGTGTGTCTGTTAGCTAGTGTATGCGTATCTGTCAGTGAATGTGTGTGTATTTAGAAGGCGGGGCAGGGGGGAAGGGATGGGTGGGGGGGGGGTGTCTGAGTTTTGTCCTGCCTAGGGCAGCACAAAACCAAGATACACCACTGCCAATCGGTGTACTGCAAAATATACACATCGTATAATATTACACTGATAGGTACAGTACACTGATAGGAGCATTTTCCCGCAATTTGGTTCACAGATTAAGTGATAAACACAGGAGAAAAAGTAAAAAAAAAAAAATCTATATTTATATATGATATTTTTATTGAAGGATAACTGCCATCATAGTTTTTACTTAATATAATTTAGCTCCTCCCTGTATATACATTGTGCTAGAGAAATCAATAGAAAGTGCAACTAGGCAACTGTAATATAGGTGATGCTGAGAGGAACTAACAGCCTATCACTTTCTCCCAGCTACAGAGAGAGCCCGCACGGGAAGGCATAGAGCAGGAGGGTCAAACAGGAGGTGGATCAAGGAGACAGTCTGCCCAGCCTCACATCAGCCTCAGCCAGCAGCAGGACCACAGGGAAGCCATCCTATGTGTACAAGGCGGTGGCTAAAGATATAAAAATGAAACCTGCATCTGGTGGGACTTGAATCCCTAGTTCCCACTTTCTGCTTCTGGGCACTGCTTGCTATACCACTGTGGGATATGTTATCACAACATGAATTCCTAACACTAAAGTGTCCCTCTGTGCTACCAGCCCCACCTGCCCCCTCCCTTCCATGAAAGGATTAAAAAAAGTTTTCATTCACTTGTTTGATTCCAGCGCCGATGTTCCTCGATGCTCGGTCGTGCTCCTGAAAATGTAACTTATAATGACTTCTTCAGTCTTAAAAATATTTAACCTACAGAACAGAATACATCATAGCAGCACACATATGCAAAATAGGTGTTGTCTCAAGCATACCTAATGCAACTAATTAAGGGCTTCATTAGTTGCACCAGGTGTGCTTGAGCTGAAACACTTACAATACCTGAACTGGCTAGGGGTTTGTTGAATGTCACGTTTGTCGGCATGTTAGCAATATGGCTAAGTTAAAAGAATGGTCCACAAAGTTAAGAGAAGAGATCATTGCCCTTCACAAAGGAATAGTATATAATAAGATAGCAATGGCACTGAATGTTCCTAGAGACACTGTTGGAAGCATAGTTCGCAAGTTCAAAGTTGAAGGAATAGATGTTACACTACCTGGATGGGGCAAAAAAAAGGAAGCTGCAATCAGATTTCTGGGAAGCCAGACTATTTAAAACCCTCAAGTGACTGCAAAAGATCAGCATCAAGACTTGATGGCAACAGGCACCGATGTTTCAGTGATGGCAACAGGCACGTACTAAACGCAGAAGGTTTCCATGCCAGAACTCCAAGACATGTTGGTGGCTCGGTGATGCTCTGGAACTGCTTTGCATCTTCTGGTACTGGAAACCTGGAATGTGTGGAAGACAAGATGGATTCATTGAAGTATCAGAAAATCCTAGGAGGAAACATCATGCTGTCTGTGAGAAAGCTGAAGTTTGGGCGTCATTGCACCTCCCAACAAGACAATGATCCCAAGAATACCTCAAATTCAACCAAGGCTTGCAGAAGACGCCCTGGATATTTCTACAGTGGCCATCACATTCCTCTGACTTGAACCCCATAGAAAATCTCTGGTGGGATTTAACCCCTTAAGGACCAAACTTCTGGAATAAAAGAGAATTATGACATGCCACACATGTCATGTGTCCTTAAGGGGTTAAAGAAGGCAATTGCAATACACAAACCCAAAAATATTACTGAACTGGAGGCCATTGCTCATGAGCAATGGACAAATATTTCTTAGGAACACTTTTAGAAGCTGGTGTCTGGCTATACATCTTGTTTGCAGCAGGTCATAACAGCAAAAGAGTACTCTACTAAGTACTAAAGATGCTTGACGTGAAGGGGCTGAATAATTTTGAGATTGGAGAAGTCATTATAAGTCGCATTTCAGTTGAATTTGGGGAAACCACTTGAAGCATTCATTGTGTTGAGCTAATTCAATTGTATTTTGTTTGATTTGTTAACTGCAAACAGCTAAAAGACTGTACATTTTTACAATAAACCTTGTAACGGACCGTTTTGCACACAAGAGGTTAAAAACCGTTTAGGCGATATTCCCCTTTTCAGATGCACAGACAGCTACTGCAATCATCAATCTCCCGAACTGCAAACAGATGAATTCACCAGTCTCCCGAACTGAAAACAAATGAATTCACGAATCTCCCGAACTGGAACCAGGGGAATGCTCCAAACTCCCGAACAAGAAACACACGAATGCTGTAAACAGCCGAACAGAAAAAAAAACATACGAACAGTTTACACTCCTGGCAGTCGCACTCTAACAGCATACAATCCAATTCCCCCCAAGAACGAGATGACACTTCGTTTGAGGATCAAGTAAAACTGATTTACTGGGGCTACCTGCCCGGCTTTTATGCAGGTCTCCCACCTGGTGGACACTCCCCTAGGGGACCAGATGGGAAACTGTGAAACATATTGGGCATTGACCAATCACAAGCTTACAATCCCACAATGCATCACAATCCCTCCTCTCTGTCCTGAAGATAATTGGGAAGTAATCCAATTATCTCCAAAGACAGAGGCAAAACTCCATTAACCACATGGCAGACAAAGGACAATAAAAGGCATAAAAATACATACTGTTACATTTATCACATAGAACATACATATTCAACCTATCCCCAGATAGCTTAGATCTGAGCACACATTATTACCGAATGGCGCTCAGATCACATACATACAGTTCAATTGCCATGGAGCCAAAGTCTTTCATACAGTCTTTCAGTATACGGCTGGGCTCCATGGCATAGCTATCTGGGGTAGCATGGCTTTAACAGTCCGCAGAAAGGCACAAACCAGCCTTGCTGCAGGGAAAAATAACACTGTTAAACATGGGGCCATAGTCCAGTGGCAGGAGGCGGGCGACCAGGCTCCTCCAGTAGCCAGTGGCGAGGTTGGATCCGCCACAAACCTGTTTTACATTGTAGGGCTAAAAGGGCAGAGACCCAGGCCACTTCAATGAGATGAAGTGGTCTGGGTGCCCTTAGTGTCCTTTTATGTGCTTGACAGTCCTCTGTCCTTCTTTCCTCTGAATATTGCTTTACTTTTCGAGGGTAAATCAATGGGCATGAAAGTGTTTAGCTTCCCAAATGCAATGCAAATATGAGGCGAGAGATTGTGATGAGTAAAATGTGAATGCACGCAATGAATCTGAATGTTTTCTAATCAGCTGTTACAAATAACTGTGTCAGGACTATACATCTTGCTCTTGCGGAATACCAATATGTGGTTTCCAGTTCCTGTTATAGTGTTAGAAATATATTCTGTTTTCCTGCTGTGTCCGTCTTACCGAACTATTTCTGACTATTTGTGTCCTGACCTTGGCTTGTCTTTTAATTGCAATGACTGCTTTCTACACCTCTACAATTGCAACATAGGTTTCTCTACCTTGCACAATGAATTTGTGCTCCTGTTTCTCTTTCATTTAGGGATCTCTGCAGTTCAGGTAAGTTCTAAAGTTGCACTTAAAGTGGCATTGTCATTTGTAGGATTTTTGCATTTTTGTTTTCAATTTTATTGTAGCACCTAGGAGGGAAGTAATTAAGGAGGTATCCTAATGGACAATTTCCCTTCTCTATTTCACCATTTTCCAGGCATTCAACTGTCTAGCTCATGGCTGGATTGTCCCTATTTTAGGGTATGAGCCACTGTCCTAATTTTGTTCCCTGTGCATCCGGTGACACCATGGAACTGCTCCCTAGGAATCACAGTATGAGCACGTCATTAGACATATTCACTCTGAGACCTCACTGCAAGGTCTCCTGTGTTTGATGCTGTCAGTCAGGCTGGCGCCCATGGGCAGATCTGCCCCTTTCTAGATGGGGCTGTCCATTTTGAGCACCACCAGTCACACAATTTACAACACTGGTACAATCCCCTATCCACCTCATCCTGATTCCATACTGTTCCAATTTGGGAGGTGCACTCAATCAGCATTCCATTTAAAGCTTTATACACCAGTAGCTGTGTCAATCACATATCAGATGCACAAAATGGGGGTCTGTGTAAGATGCCGCAAGACCTTTCAAAGATCATCCTCTGCAACTCACCAATGGCCTTCTTCTATGTCAAGTGGAGATGATGAAGAGCTTACACTTCCATAAGGCCAGCCCTGATTGACTTTTTAACCCTCTCCCTAGTTTATCCAAGGAGATCATAAGATGTCAGCAGATTTGACACTGGTCGCAATGGAACAAACATCAGACTGTGAGACAGTGAGAATAGTTGACCAAAAGATAAAGGCAGGGAATGAGAATTTGTCATTAGATTATGCATGGACAATACGACAATAAGAGGAAGGGCAGAATTATGACTATGTAATAGCACAGGTAACTGAAAAAAGTGGAAAAGAAAATGATGAACCTAAAGGCAAATAAAAACAAAAAACAAGCAAAACAATGTCTATTAATATGAACATCTTGTTAACATAACCCCAAGCAATCATCAAACTCAGAAGTCATAAAAATCACCTGATCACAGATATAAGGCCCTTTTCCAGAGAATACAATAGAATAGACTGTTCCAGTCACCGTTCACTTGGTTATTTTACATTCCATGTAAGTTTTATATATAAAGATTCTGTATGAGAGAGCCTCTACAGTTAATATAAGCATTGTTGAATTATATATCATATAGACACTGTTTGGCACGCAACTCCTACTGAAAGTAATAGGAGGAACAAAACTAGCCAAAAACGACTTCCTTCTCTAGAGAATCTTTGAATTTGTATCAGATTACGAACGTTCAGAGGTAAATATATCTTATATTTTATTTATATTTTTATATCCATTATCTCCATAATATATAAAGAAGTTGAGCTCATAAAGTGTATGAATCTCTGATCGCACAAACGATTCTGTCATGATCAAAAATGATCTTATGTGAGCAAACTCACAAGTTGTTACATGCCTTTTCAGTTCTCTGATGAGTCATTTTGAACTATATTGTGAGACTATTTTATTTTTACCAATTTATTTCAAAATATTTTGCATTAGTTTATTTTAAAACTTCATACAACCATTGCATTTTTTCTGTATTCCATGAAATCTGATGTATGCTACAATGGTAAAAAAAAAAGTGATACAATTGAACTTGCTTTGTGTCAAGCAAACTGAGGGGGAGGGGGGGAAGGGAGGGGGATGTTGTGTATAAAAAAATTTATATTCACAGCCCAGCCCCCTATTTTACTATTTTTAAACATTAATATTTGTGTTCAGCAAAGTCTCCTGAGTATAACAGTAACCCCCATGTACAGGTTTTATGATGTTTTCAAAAGTTACTGAGTCAAATATAAGGCTTGAATTTCCTTTTTTTTTCACATTTAATTTTGCCAGATTTATGTTGCCTTTGAGACCATATAGTAGCACAGGAATGAGAATTACCCCCATGATAGCATACCAGTTGCAAAAGTAGGCAACCCAAGGTACTGCAAATGGGATATGTCCAGTCTTTTTTAGTATCCACTTAGTCAGAAACACTGGCCAAAATTAGCGTTCAATTTAGTTTTTTGTTTTTTTTCACACACAAACATATGAATACTAACTTTGACCAGTGTTTGTGACTAAGTGGCTACTAGAAAATACTGGACATACCCCATTTGTAATACCTTGAGTTGTCTACTTTTGCAAATGATGGGTAATGCCATCATTATTATTATTATTTTATTATCTATATACTGCCAGCAAAATGCTGTAGTGCTGTACAATGGGTCATGGGGGTAATTTTCATTCCTGGGCTACCATTTGGTCTCAAAGGCAACATAACCAGTCTGGCAAATTTCAATGTGTATAAACTGAAAAATGTAACATGCTATATTAGACCCTGTAACTTTCCAAAAACACCAAGAAAAATACATGGGGGGAGGGGGGCTACTGTTTTACTCGTGAGAAATCGCTAAATACAAATATGTGTACTTTATTGCAGAAACAGCTCACAGTGTTGTGACATTCACAGTTAAAATGCCATGCAGAACTAAAAAAAAATAACATTTCTTAACTTCTCATTTTGTTTTATATTTTATTCATATTAAATTGTTTAATATATAAAAATATGATGTGACATGAAAGCCCTGTTTCTCCTGAACAAAATGATATATAATAAGTGTGGGTGCACATAATATGAAAGAGGTGAATTACGCCTGAACAGACATATAGCGCAAATTCAAGGTTTTGTTAACGTTTTGTTTTGATTACAACTTGTGCAATTGGCTTGGTGCTTAAAGGGTTAAAGAGAGTAACACTTATGGTTACTCTGTAAAGTGATATTCGTGGAAAATTCTACAAAATTGTACGGTCGAAGTTGAAATACTAAAAGCATCGATGACTTGGAGGATGTTTCCATTTTGGCTTTAAATTAAAAAAGAAATGTGCTTTACATGTTTGCTGGCGGGACCCAGGTAAGCTGTCAAACTTTTATATTCAAACAGCTTGTTTGGAGGATGCACCCCTCACACCATAACCACTGTAGCGTGTTGTAGTGGTTATGGTACTTAATAGACTATTCCTTTAAGAAAGTTTTTTTATTTATTTTTTTGTCTTTTCATATATTGAGTTCAGGGTTTGCCCATTGGGAGGAGTCTGTGATGACCTATGGCAGATTTGATCAGTAATTTTGAATTTATGTCACACTATCAGTATCTATTTTCCTGTAGTTTCCCCCTCACTGTGACTGAGAGTTTCAGTTCTGCGATTCGCAGTTTAGTGAATGAGCGCGGTCGGGGAGCGGTGCTGACACTCAGTGGAAGCTGGGGAGAGAGAGGGGTGGGGGGGATTCCCGCGCTGCCCCGTTGCCTGGTAACGGGCCCGGTTATGTGGATGAGGCGGCGGGATGCAGGCGGCACAGCTGGCCGAGTTTGACGCAGAGAGCCCGGGCCCGTCATTCAGGACAGCCCCCGGTCTGAGCTCGGGCCCGGCCGCGGGATCCTGGCTCCAGCACACCCGGGAGCAGCTGCAGGTGTCACAGTGCCGGCGGCTGGTTCTCCCGGACCCGGTGCCGGTTCTGGTGCTGGCCGTCCAGCGGTACCTGGGGGAGGGCGCCCGGCCCGCGGCCTATTGTTACGATGTGAGCCTGTGGGACGGGGTGAGCCGGGATACCTGGCTCCTGTCACCCGAGCTGGCCCAGTGGGTCCACCGGAACCGGCTCCGTTGCGGGCTGTGGGCCCGGATCGGCCGCTGCTCCTACCGCTTCCTGGAGAAGAGGCTGTCCAGCGGGCTGGTGTGCATCGAGGAGCTGGAGCTGGAGGAGGGACACGGGGCCGGGCAGGACGGGGTCACCGGGCAGGGAGACCGGGAGGACATACCGCTACTGGGGGGCAGGAAACACTACCTACCCCTCTGGAATAACGAGGATCCCTATGGGGGGATATGGAAAGAGGGCAAGCCGGCAGAGGAACAGCTCAATGTCAATGGTAAGACTGGCATGGAGAATGGTAAGACTGGCATGGAGGATGGATTAATGGGAATGGTAAGACTGGCATGGAGTATGGTAAGATGGCATGGAGTATGGATCAATGGGAATGGTAAGACTGGCATGGAGAATGGTAAGATGGCATGGAGGATGGATTAATGGGAATGGTAAGATGGCATGGAGGATGGTAAGACTGGCATGGAGGATGGATTAATGTCAATGGTAAGACTGGCATGGAGGATGGATTAATGGTAAGACTGGCATGGAGGATGGAGTAATGGGAATGGTAAGACTGGCATGGAGGATGGAGTAATGGGAATGGTAAGACTGGCATGGAGTATGGATCAATGGGAATGGTAAGATGGCATGGAGGATGGTAAGACTGGCATGGAGGATGGATTAATGGGAATGGTAAGACTGGCATGGAGGATGGATTAATGGGAATGGTAAGACTGGCATGGAGGATGGATCAATGGGAATGGTAAGAATGGTATGGATCAATGGGAATGGTAAGACTAGCATGGAGAATGGTAAGACTAGCATGGAGAATGGTAAGACTGGCATGGAGGATGGTAAGACTGGCATGGAGGATGGATCAATGGGAATGGTAAGACTGGCATGAAGTGTGGCTTAGTGGGAATGGTAAGACTGGCATGGAGTATGGTAAGATGGCATGGAGTATGGCTTAGTGGGAATGGTAAGATGGCATGGAGTATGGTAAGATGGCATGGATAATGGCTCAATAGGAATGGTAAGATGGCATGGATAATGGCTCAATAGGAATGGTAAGATGGCATGGAGAATGGCGCAATAGGAATGGTAAGACTGGCATGGAGAATGGCTCAATGGGAATGGTAAGACTGGCATGGAGAATGGCTCAATGGGAATGGTAAGCTTGGCATGGCTAGCAGGCCTTTGACCAATTGTGACTATTAAATTAAAATTTTCCTATTGCAGACTGAGGTAACTTCTATTTACGTGTGTGTGTATATGACTGCATATCTTATTATTATTTATTTATTTATAAAGCCCCAACAAATTCTGCATAGCTGCACCCTGGTGGACTAACAGACACGTATTTGTAACCAGACGAGTTTGATGCACAGGAGTAGATGGGTTTGAGCGCCCTATGCATGTGATAATGACAGGACCGGTATGATTTACCTACCATTAACATGTTCGGAGACGTTATGCCGTTTCTTTGCTCATTCTGTGTATATGTCTGGTTAGAGCACTTGACTTCCATTGTAGATTCATTTTTTTAAATATAATATTGTAATCTACCTTGGAATCTACCCAGCTCCAGTATCTGTAGCTGTTAGTTTGCCACAATACATCCAGAAATTATGTTTACACAAATTAAAAATAATAGATCTCCCCAGAAGTATAATTTGTTATCAGTACAGTTAGGAATTGTTACAATGTTTGTATGTTCTAAAACAGATGTTGACCATTTCCTTTTTTGTATGTTTCTGTTTCACAAATGATTTAAAACATTTCAGGGAGGTGAAACACTTTTGCCATTCATTTTTTTTTTTTTTTTATCAATAAGCTTTTTGTCTACCACATTAGTGAACTCACTTTTTTTTCAGTGTAATGCAGTAAACAGTAAAAAACTTTTTGTTTCCCCCCCACCCCTCCCCTTCTTGGTGTGTTTTTAGGCATGCCCATTTTCGCGGGAATATTAGCTAAATTTATATTTGATATAATCATTTCAACATTTAAGCCCAAAAAGGTCAGTTTTAAAAAATGTATTTCACTCCTGATTAGGGTTATGTTATATTGGCCTGAAATTTGCAGTTTATCTGGTCTATTCCTGGCAAAACCGTACAAGAATAAATAACCTTGTCTTGTTCGGTCAAAATGAGAGAGAGGGAGAGATTTTTTTCTCCAAATCAGCTATTTTGGGCTACAATTTTTAAAGTGTCAACTACTCCCTGTTTATTGAATACATTTCATAGTTTCTTCAAGGAACAAAATAATTGTTCTGATGAATGATGTGCAGATAAAGAACTGTGAGAATAATTTGTTTGGTTTTGCCTTATTAAAGAAAAATACATTTGATTTGTGCCCATCTTCTCATTCCTTCCCCCCCTACACCCCCTAAGTATATTAAATTATTTAAGTTGGAGCTTTGTGCCATACTTTGCTTCTGAATTTGCAGATGATTATTACTGAGTGTAGGCATATTGCATTATAAACTGAAAATGTTTGACCACTGGCAAGAATTAACATGTACTTTTCAGCTAGTCAGGGTGCAGTATAGAAGCCAAGTAGTTTAATAAATCCGTTGAAATAAACCGAGCTGTAAAATGTAATAGATTGCCGCCCATCCGCTCTTTTATTAACCCTTATACTGCTGTCGTATGACAAATTAAAATGGACCAAGTTTCCCTTTTAATATATGACTGCTGGGTGCTTGTGCTACCAATTGACAAAATATTGCAGTTCTCTGTGTTTTTATCTTCAAAAAGCAATATAGTTGTTTGTTTATTTTTTATTTTTTTGTGCATTAGAACAGATCTGAGTAAATTCGATAATCTTTTGCTGTTTGATATACATGCAAATCCTATACTTTGTTAATAGGATTTTATAAAAGGTATTAAAAAATGTATACACGTAGCATGTAAGTACAGCATTCATATGTAAAGATAGTTATTACAGCAAGAAAGGTAAACATAATAAAGGTTCTCTGGAATGTATGTCTATTGCTTAGAGAAGAAATCTTTAAAAAGAAGAAAAAATTAGAATTTCCCACACTGAGAATTAGGAGCTAATGAAGGCTTACAGCATAATCTGTAAAGCTATAACCAGGTGAAATCCAGCATATTGAACTGGTTAAACTATGAAACTCGGCTGGTGGCAAAATTCTATTTTATTATGTCTTCTTATGGGATTCACACTTTCTGCCATACCTCATATTGTTTGGACTCCTTAGTGCACATTTGACAAAAATCACCATATTTATCCTGGATCATTGGGAAAATCCTGCTATTTTTACAGTGCAGAGCATATATGTACTTTAACCCCTTAGTGACTAGACCAATTTTCTTACCATTTGGGACGAGGGCTGTTTACGTTTCTGCGGTGTTTGTGTTTAGCTGTAATTTTCCTCTTACTCATTTACTGCACCCACACATATAATATACCGTTTTTCTCGGCATTAAATGGTCTTTCTAAAGATACCATTATTTTCATCATATCATGAAAGAATAAACCCTTTTTCTAAAATCTGTCTCGCATCTACAACTGCCAAAAAACACCCGTGCTAAATAGTTTCTAAATTTTGTCCTGAGTTTAGAAATACCCAATGTTAACATGTTCTTAGCTTTTTTTGGGAAGTTATAGGGCAATAAGTACAAGTAGCACTTTGCTATTTCCAAACCATTCTTTTTTTTTCTTCAAAATTAACGTTGTTACATTGTAACACTAATAATATCTGTCAGGAATCCCCAAATAACCCTTCACATGTATATATTTTTTTAAAGAAGGCAACCTTCGGCACTCCAGATGTTGTGTACTACATCCCCCATAATGCTCTTACGCACATAATGCTTGCAAAGCATCATGGGAGGTGTAGTCCAAAATATCTGCAGTGCCGAACGTTGCCAATGCCTGATAAGGTATTAAACTTGGGGTGTTTTGACTCTTTTCACGTAACCATTTTACCACCAATCTATGCCAAATTTAAAATAAAATAATTGGTGTTTGTTTTTTTTGACACACATTGCAATTTAAGAATACATGTACGGAGACCTTTTAAGGGTTACTGCCAAAGAACACCCCAAGAAGTGTTCAGCAACATCTCTTAAATACAATATCTACCATGTGTTGGGTTCTCTGGGGGCTAAAAGACCTTATTTAGAAGGTGCACAATCCAGTTTTCCAACTTGGAATTTTAACAGCTGGTCATCATGCACCCATGTCCTATTTGGGACATTTTTGAAGCCGGACAATGTAATCTACCCCCATCAAACCAGATATTTTTGAAAAGTAGACACCCTAGGGTATTTCAAATGGTGGTATTTTAACACTTTCCATACACTAATTCTACCACCAGTCTTTGTCAACCTTTTGGTTAGTATTTTATTTTTTATTTTTTTTTCCACACACATTGTACTTTAGGCATGGATTCTCAGTTCCTGTTATGTGTTACTGATAAAGAACACCTCAATATGTGTTCAGCAATGTACAGGTCAAATATTCCATGTTTTCACTTTAAAATTTGCCAGATTGGTCTGCTGGGCCTATGTTGCCTTTGAGACCGTATAGCAGCCCAGGAATGAAAATTAACCCCATCGTGGCATACCATTTGTAAAAGTAGACAACCCACGGTATTCAAAATGGGGTATGTCCAGTCTTTTGCCAAAGGTAGCGTTTTTATTTGATTTTTGCATTTTGTATTTTTGTATTTTCTTTTTTTTTTACACAAAAACTGCACTTTTACTGGTGATTTTTTTTTTATTCTTTATTTTATTGGTGCATTATATTGACATTTACAGGAGATAAAGCATTTTGGTTTATAAGATTATACATATCACAGCATTTGTCAAGTTGGTCAGCACACATTTTTACTTTTATCCATGCTGCATAATAATTGCAGATATTAGTGCTTACATTTGCTCCTGGGCTTATGGCCCTTCATGGAAGAGCGTTAGCCCATATTTATACTCGTTTTAGTTGGAGTCTCAAGTTTGAACCATTTGTGAGGCTACATACTGCTATGTGTAGGTGCACTATTTTGTGGTATTCACGAGTGGTCAGGGGTAGTTCTACCAGTAGTTTTATGTGAAGTGTTATCACCCTTTTTGTTCTAGACGTCCGTAATGGAGGGGGTAGTGAGCTTGTTTGGAGCCTCTCTATGTCAGTGTGGTGTTGTGTGGTTGTCACCGGATGTGCGAACAGTTTAACTGAAGGATTAACAGTACTGCGTACAGGCATAATAGGTTTGGCTAATTTCGCATGCTGCCATTGTCAGGTCTCCGAGTCCGTTCTTGGGGAACGGGGGGTAAATGGTCTTGTGGTGGCTGGGTCTCCCATCTGGGATATTCCTGTCTGGGCGGTTGTCTGGGGTGCGTCCGGTAGTCCTAGGAGCTTGTTAGGTGCTTTATCGATCTTCGCCAGTGCAGTGTCGCTCTAGATAGGTCTTGGAAAAAAATCAGGTGGGAATTTTCGAATGGTAGGGGAGTCTTGCCTCTGATTTCTGCCATTATTGCTGCTTTATCGTGTGATGTGGCACATTTCAGGATAACGTCTCTTGCCTCTGCAGCAGGTGTGTTGTTTCCTGCTGGTAGGCGGAATGTGCCCTCTAGTGTGAGTTTTCTGGCTATAGCTGGTGGTAGTATGGTGGTTAAAAGCCTTCTTATAAAGTAGGGCAACTCCTCTGGGGTGATTCCTATCGGCACTCCCCTGAGCTTGATATGATTGTGGCGCAGGCGGTCCTCTTGGTTGGCCACCTGTGTCGTTAGTGCTTGATGGGCTCTCTGCAGGGTTTGCAGGGCTTTGGTGAGATTTGACACTCCACTGGTCAGTGTTTGTATATCCCCTTCCACAGCACTCACCCGCTCCGCGGTTTGGCGTAAGTCTGTCTTTAGGGTTCTAATATCTGTGGCCTGCAAGGATTGTATCTCCTGCATCCATTTTTGCAGGTCTTGTTTTGTGGCGAAGGTGTTGTCGCCCGGGCCTGTGCAAGCCAGGGGTGAGTTGGGTCATGTTTCCTCAGACCTTGGCTCCAGTGAGTGAGCTGTCACCGGTAGTGCGGGCGGTGGAGGTTCTGGTGGTGGCCATTTTGGAAGGTGCTTGTCGTTGCAGCATCTCTCCGATATTTGGCTGGTCTGCTGCCGAGGCCGGGTGCTGTTTCTGCGTGCGGTGCCCCATGGTTGCAATGGTGCTGCTGTGTGTTGGGGTGACAATCTCCCCCGAGACCGGGTGATAGTGTGCCTCGATGCTGTCTAGGAGAGTCTCCAGGCTGTATCTCGTGGGTGTGAGGTAGGCCCATTGTTTCTGTTTCACCTTTCCTGTCTTTGTTTGGTGAAAGAAGGGCATTAGTCGACTCCTCTCGGTTTCCCAATACTCTCAGTAGTATTAATGTTGTCGATTGGATTGAGATGCTCGTGATATTCACAGATTAAGCGCTGCGAGGTCGGGAGCCGATGGAGATGGCGTCCGTTCAGCTCCGCTCCCAAGCCCTGCCCTGCCCTGCCCCGCCCCGCCCCCCTTTACTGGTGATTTTATCGTCGTGATAAGTTTAACTTTTTTAAACACTCATTTGTGTTTGGCGAGGTCTCCCGAGTATAACAATACCCCCTTGTACAGGTTTTATGGTGTTTTTGAAAGTTACATGGTCAGTATAGGGCTTGCCCAATTCAGTTTGCCAGATTGGTTTGCTGGGTCTTGTTGCCTTTTGAGACCATATGGTAGCCCAGGAATGTGAAATAACCCATCATGGCATAACATTTTCAAATGTATACAACCCAGGGTATTCAAAATGGGGTATGTCCAGTCTTTTGTAGTAGCCACTAGTGGCCAAAGTTAGCGTTTTTATTAGGTTTGTTTTATAAATGTGTTTTTTTTTTTGTATAATATAGTTAAAGCATTTTAGAATATCTATATATTTTCATTCTAAGTGTATTTTGAGATGTGTATATATCTCAAAGTACACTTATAATGAAATCTTGTATATGCATTATATATGTATCATATATTATAAAATGCTTTAAATATTATTATTTTTTTTTTACTTTTTAGCAGCCTTGGGGACTGTCTGACAGCTCAGACAGTCCCACTGCTGGCAGCTCCTAAAGTCCTATTGCGGCGATGTGATCACATGGGCCGGGCTGGCCGGAGCTGCTGCAGGGGGACTGCTGGGATCTCCGGCAGTTCCCCCTGACCGTGATCGCTGCGGATCGCAGGTCCAGGTAAGTCCAGGGCTCCTATTTGCCACGGACATACTACATACGTCTGCGGTCCTTAACGATTGTTTTTTGTCTGACGTACCCAGTACATCCACGGTCACTAAGGCGACATACATAGAGAATTACATTTTTTATATATATTCAAAATACAGTTAGAATAATCCATTTATTACTTTTTTGTAGAGAAAATAATCAGTGTGGATAAACTGTGACAGACCATAAATAGGACTGGAAGCTGATCGTTAGGATTACTCAGACTCATCTAAATAATATACTCAGATATTAACTCTAATACTCCTGGTTTATATATTTCATTGGAGCCATACCAATAAAGCTCTTTTTACCTAATCAGGAACTATATTGAGACCACTATCTGATTTTTTTTATTTTTTTTTATTTCTGATATGGACATGGGAATTAACCCTATAGGGTCATGACTACACAGACCGGGTGTGTTTTTTTTTTTTGTTTTGTTTTTTTATTATAGCTTGCAATTCTCTAAATACATATTGCTTTATACCTTTTTTTTATAATTTTTGTTTTCTCTTTTTTAGAATTATAGACTGATCATTTCTTTGTCAGTGGGCAAATGTTCAAAATTAGCAGGGGATAAAATACCTTTTTTTTCCCTCACTGAATAGTCCAGGAAGCTGATGATTAATAGTAAATAAATCAGATATTAAGACAATAATAAAATCCATAACCAGCTGCACTTTTAATATTACATTTTCCTTGGTTATCCACATTTTTTAATCAAGGATATCTCTTAACAGATATATGTTAAACGGCATTAACAAAGTCTGTAATAGTAATTTAAAAATATAAATGTTAATAAATCACCATTTCACATGAATAGTACTTATTCAAATATTATCCCAATCCTGCTAGCTATAGTTAACCGTGCTTCGATTGTTATGGGTGTGTACTAGGGTTAGGACTTATTTAGAATTTTTGAATGATGCACCCTATTATCTCACTTGAATATCCGCATTTTGTAACGGTCACTTCTCCCATTGAAGTTCCTGTGAAATAGTTTTAACATATTTGATTAGGTTCTGTACCGTAAAGCATCTAAGACAAATGTTAATGCTGACATCCTTTCTTCCACTGTTATATTCCTATTTTAAAATAAATGAAAAATTATAACATATTTCTAGTGTTACTAACCAGTTATTCCAAGCATCATTCCTCTTTAACTAGTCAAATGTTCCTGGTAAATAACTGTTGTGTGAGAACTGAAAGTAAAACCGTTCAATTTTAAAAAGACCCATATCCTACATTGGTTTTGCAGATCTGTATCTGATTTGCACAGTTGTATAATAACATTTAAAATTTGCCATTTCAAGCAGGGACAGACTAAGCACAAACAGGGTCGTTGAGTGAACTTCGTTTTTATTCAAATACGTGTGACAGACAGGCATTGCATATAGTTGTTAACTAGACGTTCATAAAATTGTAATTTTTTTTTTCTAGTTAAACCTCAATTTAAAGGTACTATATAGCTATATCATCCAGAAAACAATTTTGGCTTAATGACGCAGTTTTAATGTATAGATTTTGCCTCTGAAGTTTCACTGTTTAATTCACTGCCATTTAGGAGTTAAATCACTTTTGATTCAGTTTATGCAGCCCTAGCCACACCTCCAATGGCTGTGACCGACAGCCTACATGAAAACAAAATGGTTTAATTTTCAATCAGATGCAACTTACTTTAAATGGTTTTATCTCCTGCCCTGTAAATTGAACTTTGATCACACACAGGAGGCTGCTGCAGGGTGTAGATGGCTATGAACAGCAGGAGATAAGATATGCTAAATAAAACAAAATACACAACAAAGGAAGTGTAAACGTTAGATGATACTTTACAGGAAGTGTATTGCGCGGCTGTGTAAGTCACATACAGGTAGGCGTGGCTAGGGCTGTATAAGTGAAAGTGATTTAACTCCTAAATGGCATAGAATTGAGCAGTGAGACTGCAGGGGCATGATCTATACACCTAAACTGCTTCATTAAGATAATGCTGTTTTGGTGACAACAGTGTCCCTTTAATTTATAGCAGATCAGGTTGAGAATGCAAAGATTACTTTTTAGAAGGACAATTCTCGAACTTGGAACTGGGTTAGTGGCTGAGCAGGGCAGTTGAGTGATGCTGTGATGTTACATTGGGTATTTGCAGTCCACCCTCTGATTGGTCACTCTTTATGCATGTCACCCATGATTCCACAAATAGGAATGTTAGGTAATGTACATAAACACCCCAATCACCAAAGCTCTTTTTTTTTCCACTTGAAAAATTGTCCATCATTGGAAGAACCGCCAGAGTGGCTGTCTATAATCTCTTTTATTTCTCTCTCCTTCTGTTTAGATTCTTGAGGAAAAGCCCTCCAATAACTTCGGGAGCACACTTATCAGCCTTCTTTTTAATGACTGTTAGACGTATTTAACCACGCAATGTACACAATGCCAAATCTGCTAAATGGCAATGCTTTACATTGCAGTGTTCAAATTAAAGGATCTCTGCACCCAATGCTCCCGTGAAATTATGTGGTCCGGGTGCCATTAGTGATCTTTTTAAGATTGCTGCTCTCACTGGTATATCATTTATAATCTAGTTTTCTGTGCCATGTATATTGTGTAATTTTAATATGTTAAGATCAGTTTTTGTTTTATTACAATAGATTACACATGAAAATGGGTTGATAAAGTTTTCATCAGGGAAGTTTGTAATCTACTTTATATGTTGTGATAATAAAACCAAGTCTTCCTCTTACAGTGTAGCATTGATAAGATGCAGCTCATATGTGTTTATTTCTTGAATGTAAGGTAGCATTTTGAAAATATATCAGAATCAAAAGTACATTTTGATTTGTGCATCAGTAAATGGAAACAAAATAGAATTCTGCAGTTAGGTATGACTTTTTTTTTTTTTTTTTTACGATCCCCCTTTCAAAGTCAGAGGAACTGTCACAAGTGAGATAAGTGTGTGACATGTGAAGTTTTGCTAACTTTTTTTTTTTTTGCTGATGTGGAAATATAGAAAATGTAGCCGTGATCTGTTTTTTTTTTTTTTTTGTTTGTTTTTTTTCTCACACAGTGTCCAAGATATGTTCATTGCAACACCTGGAAAATATTTGGAGATGCAAAACTGCTTTACCTCCTTTGCTGGTACGAATCATGCACAAATCCAGACTCAGATTCTTTGGGAAACCTGACAAAAAAACTGACATTCCTTACCAGGTAATTAATAAGATAAAGTTAAAATAGGTTAGATATAAAACAATGTGAATAAGTACACTTGGTAAGCTACAAGTAGTCAAATATATACATTTATTGCATTACGGTGTTTTAGTATTGCAGTCCTGTCACATATCAGCAAGTTTTGCAGTTGGCTGCGTGATAAATAAGTGAAACAGTCAGGGACTGGGTGACTGGAAAACCATTCTTTTCAATATCTTTTCCGATGGGTCCCTAACACTTTGTTTAATATTTAATTGAAAAGGTAAACTTCTTTTTTTTTTCTTTTCTTTTTTTTCCTCTTTAATTCCGTTTTTCTCCCCCGTAATCTCACTGGTTCCTGTAGCAGGAAATTGTGGTTATGATTTTTTTTTTCTGTTCTTTGTTGTCAGGCCTATTTTGAGGTCGCTGATCACTCCGGAATGATGTCACTAGTGTTGTGGAATTCACTGTGTCCTGAATGGTTTAATACACTTCAGGTTGGCAGAGTAATCCTGATTCAGCAATATGCAGTTAAAAAAAGTTATTCTAAAAGGACACTCCCAACCCCAGGAAATTTGCAGGTGAAGAGACTGCCTTCTCTTGGTAAAGTATATTGTGTGAAGAACACAATCTATAAATTTTTTTAGAATATTTGTTTTTTGGGGGGGGGTCACTTATCAGAGACATGTACTAACCATACGTCCTCAAGGCTATTTAACCTTTCCATCATTGCATGCTTTTTAACTTCTTAAACATATATTAATGTATATATTATGTCACTGGGCCATAAATATTGTAGATATGTAGATCTATCTATCTCACTCTTTATTACACTGAGAAAATAAATTACACTTTTGAAAAAGTCCTACGAGTGCACCTCTTCTACTTTGCATATAAACCTTATGCTGGAAGCACCAAGGCTGAAAAAACACTAAGGAAGTGTGCATTTCAGTAGCAGGTATCATTAATCTTACTACGATTACATTCTCTTTAAGGCCTCACTTTGCTTTTACATCTGTGGGAACCCAGGGGCTTGTATCTAATTTATGGACCAACGTTCAGGTCCCTCAGCTTACACAGGTTCTTATGTTACAGTATCTCTGATACACACCTATCCATACGTTCAACACTTTTACACCACTCCCACTACCCTATGTGCCTCACCAGCCCACTCTGTCCCTGCTTCCATCATGAAGGATATTCTTGATGGAAAGGCTGTTAATCTAATGTCTCTTCTCATAGCCTCCCAAGATGTTCTAGAAAACAGAGCGTATAACTACAGGGACATTTCAGTAGTATTAAGATCCAGAGATCCACGACTTAATAAAAAAACGTACCATTCCCCAGTTTGTCATCGCATTTGGCATTTATCGCGACGTTATCTGCACGGTGTACCCAAATAGGAGAGAAGAGCTCGACTTATACATGCACAAGGTGGTTGATTTGGGCATCAATTACGGGGGACCCTCATTTTACGACTACCACAAATCAGTTTCAGCCATGGCAGCTACTCATCTGGCACAGTTCAACATTGAAATCGATTGGTGCCAGATGGATACCGAGCTGCTTTGCCGTCATTTTGCTGGTTTGAGTCCCTCGTCCTGTTCCTCATCTAGTTCCACTTCTCACTCCACTGACTTGTGCCCTTGCGACGCAGACCCTTCCACTTCCACTTCCCACCACTCCTTTCCCACACTCACGAGACAGGAAGGCGGACAAAGAGACAAGCTGGGCAGACCATCAAATTTCTGGGCAAGGCGCAGGTGTGCAATAACTTCAATATGGGGGCATGCAGTTACAGCGCATGCAGGTTGTTGCAAATCTCCAATTGCTTCAATGCCCACACCAAGACCATGTGCCCGGCCCGGCTGTCACCCAACAAATAAGCTGGTTTTCTACTCGCACTCACACCCAGCTAGGCGACCGGGATTTATCTGTTGATGGGTTCTCTCATAAAGGTTCTCACACGGGACTTGCGACCTTCCCCTCAGGTACAATCATATGACCTAAACTCCCTTTTTTTGTTACCCACATCTACTGCATTACGTACGGTGGAACACTTTCTGTCCACGATTTATACGCTGGCATCATGTTCAGCTCTTGCTCATCCTAAACGAACCTACCCCATCGGGAGTAGCTATTTACTTTCACTCCAATTAATTAAACGTTTATTATTGACCTTTTCGCATCTCATTTCTTCCTCCATTCGCAGCATCAATTCTCTCATACCCGCCGAGTAGTTTCTCTTCGTAAAATGCAAAATCGTCTGCCAGGCAATCTACTATTTCAGCGGGTATGAAGTCATGGATAAGCAAGACAGGTATACCATATACTCACAAATTCACAGACACAGCTGGACGCGCAGGGTCTGTAACCATTTTGCGCAGCTACTGGTTTGTATCCACCGGCCAACTAAGTTAGATGCCTTCATAGTCTTCAAAGAAACATCCAATGTTTCACATCCTTGGTGTTCATAATTCAGCTGCTGACGTTCTTTCACGCTCTCAATTACAGGTCTCCGGCCAGGCACTCCCTCCGGCCCACCTCCATACTCCAGGATACCACTGTTCCTCTGGCTAATCCTGGTTTAAGCGGACTATTACTCTACGCAAAAGCACTCGCGCATCAAGCACTGTCACCCAACAGCACGATCACTTATGCCAGGGCTGTACTGACTATTTTTAACAAGTTCACAGCTGAGTTTTACTTACAAGGAGACTTTTCCATTAAAACTATGGTGGCTTTTGCCTCTTTCTGTCACCTACACCTTTCACACAATGCTATTAAACTCTACTTTACCGCATCTAAATGTTACTGACCTGAAACTTGTACGTATTGATCTTCAATGCTACCTCCCCTTCCCCCCCCCCCCCCCCCGCTTTTTTTGTTCTGTACCCCTCCCACCCCACGACTAAAGTCGAAGAAAACAAAAAATAAAAATTGTCAAAAATAAAAACAACAAAAAAAAAAACAACTCTACTTTCCCGGGGTACACCACCACATCCTCACTGCCTACCCTTTTCTATCTTCCTACCCTATCAAGAAAATCCTCAAAGGTATTTATATTTTAAATTCTTTATTTTTACTGTGCAAGAAAAATTACAAGTATAGCAAAAGTGCCACAACAGCACGCATAGATTAGTCAACAGATTATTCATATAGGCACGTAAAAACTGCACATTATTTTTTTGTATTGCGTTGGAACATGCTAGGTACAATTGTGATGTATAGTGAGGAAAACAAAGAAAGCGTATGTCAGGAAATAGTATATCGTGATGAGACAGCAGATTAGGTTAACTGACAATAAGGATAGGATAAAAGCTGGGGAGGTCTCGACCGGCTATGCCATTGTAAATTTTACATGACTACTGAAGGTTAAGCAAACTGAAAAACATAACACTTAAAACATATGGCTGGGATCTGCTTGGGGGTGCACTGCCGGGGCTCTCCTTGTTAACATTACCGACAATAGCACAGGCAGGATAAATGAGTAAGTCTCTTGGTGTTTGGGCTTGTGCTGGTCGGCTAGTGTCTCTTCAGCCCACTCCCAGGGCTGGGAATCGCCATGCCAGTGTGTATATGGTTAGTCTCTGTCCTCGTGGGGGTCTCCCCCCGGCAGGTCGTGGTATAGCTCTCCGCTCATTTCGCTCTGTAGTACCAGTCCCTTCAGCTGCTTGGTGTCCTCTGTTGCGGACGACGTGTGTCCAGGTTCGCGGCAAGGTCTGCCGCTGGCTTGAGGAGTCCGGTACTACCCGATGGTCTTCTGGCTGGCCTTGTTTGCGGCTCTCGCCCTGGCTTAGTCGGGAGCGAGTGCCAGTGCTCAATGGGCTTGACTGCTGTTCCCGCCTCGTGAGGTGCCGGCGTTTCCTACCCGGCGCCTTTTTGGAGGCCCGAGGAGGGATCAAGCTCATGCGCCGTCTGGTCGTCGGGCGGATCCAAGCTGCTGCCTCGCTCCTTGCCCACCTAAAGGCTTGTCCCCGGGTGTGGAACTGTGTGCAGAGGTAAGCCATGAGTCTGCCGCAGAACTCTGTTATGTTTCCGGGGGGCTTGTGTGTTGTGAGCTTCGTCTCCGGCTGCTTCGTTGTCGCCATCTTGTTTGGACCTCGTGGGTCCTGTGTGGTCGTCGCTTGCTTTTGCGGTTTCGCAGGGGTTGTCGTCCCCAGGCTGGACCGGGATAACCCCCGCCGGTCCGAAGGGGGGGTAGCAGGGCTTCGCTTTCCTCTCGCTTGTGAGCGGGCCCCGAGCCGGGGGATCGGCCGCCTCCTCCATGCTCTAGGCCCCGCTCAGTATTAGGCCGCATGGCCGGTTCGGGCTTCACTGTGGCGGTTCGGTACCGGAGTGGTACCAATCTGCTCCGCTTGGAGTCCCGGATCGATATCCAGACAGCTTGTGTTGTGGGCTTCGATATATCAGGTATTTTGGACGTTTGTGTGCCCACAGGTGCAGGAGCCCTCAGAGGACACGTCCGGCCATCTTGGCTGTCAGGCCCCGCCCCCCCTCAAAGGTATTTATAAGGTCACAGTTCCCCCTGGTACTACTAGATTGCCGATAGACGGTCCAATATTCATGCTTCTTAGTGATCTATTAGACAAATCCCCGTTTGATCATAATACAAATCTGGAAATTAAAGCTGCCAACTTTTTGGCTTTCTACGGTTTCCTCAGACCTAGGGAGTTCACCGTCCTACGTCAAGGAGATACCGCTCTATGTCTTAAACTTTCTCACTTAAAGAAAGTAGATGACCACTACATACTCTCCTTACCTTCTACTGAAAACTAATCACTCTGCCTATCCTACTATCATTCCTCTCTTCCCTATCGAGAAGTTTTGGTGTCCAGTTAATATTTTGGATTTGCTCCTGTTGTCTCACAACACGCACTCACCAGACACTCCACTACTACTACTCCAAGGGCACCCACTCACCACAGCTAAATTCATTCACACGTCAGAACCCTACTATCAGGGTTGGGCTACAACCCAGCTTCCTTCTCTGGTCACTCATTCCGCATAGGCGCAGCATCATCAAGCACTAACACCCAGGTACACATCATTAAGAGACTGGGATGCTGGAAATCCTCAATATACAACACTTATATTCCTCGACCAGAGAGGGAGCTCAGACAAGCCTTCAGAAATCTCACTGTTTAAACTTGCAATAAAGTGTGTTTACTTCGAATCCTTTTTGCCCTCTTTTTACAGGCCTACTCGTACGTTAGTTTGGGTACACCTTAACCAACTTTGCTTCTCCTTCTACATTCTATTTACGTATTAGAAATTCCGAGCACAAGTCGGAAGGCCATTTGGCCTGAATTTGTGGGAGGAGTTATGACCCTATTTAAACCCCTACCTCCCTACTTACCTTTGTCGTTCAAGCTGTTTGTCCCCACCCACCTACACCCTTCTTTATATACCTTTCACCTTTGTAGGCCCTCTTTTTACAGGCCTACTCGTACGTTGGTTTCGGCACACCTCAACCAACTTTGCTTCTCCTTCTACATTCTATTTACGTATTAGAAATTCCGAGCACAAATATATATGTGTATATGTGTGTGTTTGCACTTTTGGGTAGGGTTCCCCATTAATTTTATTCAACTTTTTTTCTCATTAAGTAAATGAGTAAATTAACTCATAAAGTCTATGCCGCTGAATATCCCTCTGAGATATCTCGGGCCTTTGCCAGCTCTCCCATTAAAATCAATGAGAGAAGCGCTGCCTGTGTGCAAATGCTCAATTGAAGATAATCACAATTGCATGGCAACTCTAATTCCTCTCTAGTTACTATGTACTTTTACTAGTATCACAGCCAAATAAAAAGTAATGCCATGTAGGGTGACTAAGCCATTTTTAGAAATTCTCTTGTAATTTTTGTTATGATCCAAGGGTTATACTTGATTGACTTTAACAACGAACCGCTGCAGATTTGGTACAGAACAGGCACATAAATGCTGGATAAGGGGTCAGGATTAACCAAAGAAAACAATCTAAATGTTGGTCATGACTAGGAGCAGCCTAGAGGAGGGTATGGGATTTATTCACTAAAAACACAATTGTAGTGAATTGGAAGATTTAGGCAACTATGTGCCAGGTATGTCCAGTATTGCAATAGAAGACCAGTCTAAATTACTAATAATTTAGATAAGAGATCATTAAGTCACCTTACCTCGGGGCCACTTGCCAATCCATCTTCTCATATGAGGGCAGAAGTGCTGTACTGCTAGATGCGCAAATACACACAAATCTTTACACCCTTACATATACAGCTACCCTCTCCAATACACCCAAACATATAACTTCACACTCCAACACACATACATATCTTCATACACAATATACACTCCAAGTTCTCCATATAGACTGCTTGTCTACACTGTGTGCACCAGCCAACGTCTTCATTGAAGTTCCAGCATGCAACTGCAGAATAATGAAACTCTAGAAGTGAAACTGGCAGGAGGTTCAGTGCAGGCAGACACTGCTCCCCAGCTTACCAGCCCCTTTAAACCTGGCAAAATAAGGGTATGACTGTGGTTCAAATTCGGACCAGGCCACCACCAATCTGGAATATGGAGTGTATACCTCCTCTTTTCTCGGATAGGTGGGTTCAGGCCACATTACAGTATTTAGGGGGACAGAAATGTCAGCCTAGTTGGTTATTGGAGACCCCTGGTTTATATATTTTATATTAAACAATGCATCATGGGAGAGGAATGTTCCCCTACTATGGAGTAAAGAAATGTTTGATATTGTTATAAAATAGGGAGTGCAGTGGTAGGATGGTTCACAAAGGGACTTTACACTCTGAGGTAGTTGGCATGTATCACTGTATAGATATTTACTCCCGTAGCTAATTTTTATCTGAAATTTAATTCACAGAACAATTCTTCAATTTATTTATTTTTTTTACAGCCATCTACATAAATAGTAAAGCATGATTTAAGGGTTTTATTTGGTTTGTTGGTTATATAGTGTTGAGATTAATAGAGTTTATCTCTGAAGTGAAGTTTAATTGTATGAAGTACCAAGATGTGGAGTAGATGGAAAGTAGACACTTTAGGTGGCTATTTCCCTGCCGCTGGCATGCAGTTTGGGTGTGCCCCTGTTTAGTGTTCTCTTCTTATGACATGTTTCAGAACTTCAAAACTATTTAAAATAAAAAATACAACCGGGTCTTTGCCCACATAGCGGAGCAGGCAAGTAAATTCCATGAATAATTTGTCTAGTGCCCATAAACTCCATTGCCCAGTTTTGGTTCCTCAATAACTCTGTGCTGTGCTGTAAGGTTAAGGTATGCTCCAGTATTTCTTACGGTGGCGTTGAAAGGGCCTTTTGTGGCAACTTTTCTGACAGTTCGATAGTTTAGGTTAAGACCAACACTTGATTTCTTCAAAAAGACAGGACATGATTTTATCCCAGCATTTTAGACCATAGTCATATCTTTATAATACACTCCACACTTCCTCTATCTGTTCTGCCTTCTTTGCTGAATACTTACTATGTGAGTCAGACATTTTCTTTCTCGGCTTAGTGAGCGTTCTCCCACGCAGCATTTTTGTTTTCCTTCTTGTTCAGAGCTCTTGAGTTTTAACTGCCTGCTAGTAACTCCTATCAAGCCAAAATCAATTATCATAATTCTTTTAAAGAGTTCTATGTTGATAGGGGTTTTATCTGAAACTTGATCTAGAAATCAAATCTTAGGTTTATTCTGTAACTTCAGAATTATGTAAATAGTGCTTTTTATTCGATTAAGACTTACATGTGTTTCCGAATTGGTTGTCTCTTCAATGCCTTTTCTTTAAAGGGCCACTTTAGGCACCAAAACAACTTTAGCTTAATGAAGCAGTTTTGGTGTATAGATCATGCCCCTGCAGTCTCACTGCTCAATTCTCTGCCTTTTATGTGTGAAGTAATTTTGTTTATGCAGTCTAGGCACACCTCCCTGCAATGTGACTTACATAGCCTTCCTAAACACTTCCTGGAAAGAATCATCTAATGTTTACACTTTATTGCACATTCTGTTTAATTTAGCATTTCTTATCTCCTGTTAATAGCTTGCAAGACCCTGCAGGAGCCTCCTGTATGTAATTAACAGAGCAAGAGATAAAAACTTTTAAAGTAAGTTACATCTGATTGAAAAATTTAGTTTTCATGCAGACTGTGTTAGTCAAAGCCAGGGGCAGTGTGGCTAGTGCTGCATGGATGGACGCAAAAGTGATTTAACTCTTAAATGGCAGCAAATTGAGCAGTGTAACTTCAGTGGTATGATCTATACACAAAAACGGCTCCATTTAGTTAAAGTTGTTTTGGTGACTATAGTCCCGTGAAGAGACAACCGTTTTGGAAACACATGCAAGTTCTAATCAGATCAAAAGCATAATTTACATAATACTGAATTTACAAAATAAACCTGGAGTTCTAGACGTTTTAAACAGTAGTAGTATAGTTAAGCCAAGGACTCCTCTCAGGAAATTAGGTTCTATATACGGGGCTTTAGTTCTGGTCGGATCTGTGTTCTTGATATGCGTGATCCTGTATGGAAATGAAGATGTAGAATAGTGACAATTAGCCCTGATAGAGTTATTCACAAAGTCAATTATTAATCTGCAATAGTTAGATGATTACATAAAAATTGCAGGCTAAAACTGTGACTAACTTCAGTTTTGACAAATTAATGTAATCAATTCACAACCTTTTAGAAGCCAAGGATGATTTTTTATAAACTTTTCCAAAATTGCTTCATTAAAGGGTTTCTGTAACCCTTTTTTGATTTGTGACGGACCGCTAGCACTCCGACTGAGTACCTCCACCAATCGATGCTCCTAGTGCTCGCTGAGGACTCCAAGCACTCCAACCGACACTATCAGCACTGCAGACCTCACTTCCAGCGATGCAACTGCGCCGGGGTCTCGCCGTCTCCACCCACCCTGGACCCAAGGCCAGGGTCCAGCTTCCAGTGGATGAACCTCTCTTTCCCCAGAGAGCAGGAACAGGAACAAGCTCTTAGCAGAACTTAGTGATCATACCCTGGGGAGTATAGTGATTATAGCAATCCCCAGAGTGTAGTTCTCCAATCCCTCAAACATGAGCCGAAACTTCATGAAGATATAAGATGATCAATGCAAGTCCCCATGCAAGGGGATATCCCACAGGGTGGGACACAGTACAACCAATCATTTACAGGAAAACCGTAAAACACACCCAGCACCAACATACAATCCCTCCCCTCTGCCTCTGATATAATTACAGAACACAATGGGTTAATGTAATTTATCACAGGCAGGAAAAATAAACTTTTTATACATATACTGTAACTTTAAAAATATGCATCGTATTCACATAAAACATATTCTGAATCAGCATACTTTAAATATAAACATAACCAAAAATCATACAAATCCCCCCAGTAGATAAAAAATTAGCTGGGAGTCCTTTATGACCGACACAGAAAAATGACTAAGTCCCATTCGAATGCACGAACGGGGCCGTTTGCGCATTTAGCTTAGTATAGCAGTGAGTTTAAACTGCCGAACGGAACTTAGTCTCTGCAGCTGAAAACGGAGTGTAGGAGAAGGTAAGGGTCAGCGGTGTTTGTTGAAATGTGTAGCCGATTTCAGTTCCATGGATTTGGCTACACATACCGCTGACCTCGTTTGAATGAACAAAGATGGCCGCCGCCACGTGTTCGTTTGTCGAATGGCGGCCACTTCGGCACTAAAGCTGCATCCGAAGTGCCAATTTAAAGCTGCAGAACTGCTCCAATACGATTTAAAGGGGCAGCAAGTCTTTTAAAATCCAAACTGCTAAAATAGTCTTTAACAGGCAATATCTTCCAGGGGCCATAGTCTTCTTAACCCCAGATGGTTCTTAACCCCTTAAGGACACAACTTATGGAATAAAAGGGAAGCGTGACGGAATATTTCTGTCATGTGTCCTTAAGGGGTTAAAGAGCCAGCAGCAGCACAACACAAATCCATTATGCCCAAATCTTGTATTTAAAGGGCCAAACCTCCCAGGGACCATAATCACATGGCAAGAGGCTGGCAAGTAGTCCTCTCCAGGCAGGGCCGGCCTTAGGCATTTAGACGCCCTGTGCGAAAAATCTTCACTGCGCCCCCCCCCCCCATCATCCATGTATGCTCTAATGTTTGTGTTGTCTGTGTATGTGATAGTAGGTGTGATGACTGTGTGTGATATGTATGCTATGTGTGATATTTGTAATGGGTGTATTAACAGTGTGTGATATGCGTGTATTGGTTGTATGTGACACACACACACACACACACAGAGTCAGACGGCCATACACACACACACACAGGAAGACATCCACACACACACACAGGCAGACAGTCATACACACACACACACACACAAAGGCAGACAGTCTCACAAACACACACAGACACACACAGGCAGACAGTCAGTTATACACACAGACACAGACAGTAATACACACAGACACACAGAGGCAGACAGCCATATACACAGAGGCAGACAGCCATACACACAGAAGCAGTCATACACACAATCACACACACAGAGGCAGACAGTCATACACACACACACACAGACAGTAATACACACAGACACACAGAGGCAGACAGTCATACACACACACACACAGACAATAATACACACAGGCAGAGAGTCACACTCACCTGACAATCCCACAGTTACCTGTGGAGTTCATTGTGGAGGCAGTGCAGCTCCTGGTGACTGTTTGGTGGTGAAGCAGGGATTCCTTCCTGCTTCCCCTGCAGCAGTTTTCCTGCGCTTTTAGCTCCGCCCCCGCCACACGGTAAGCACCGCCCCCGCTGCAAATTTAAAAAAAAAAAAATATATATATTTTTTTTTAAATCCCTGTGCGGCCGCACGGCGCCCCCTGCTCCATGGCGCCCTGTGCGGCCGCACAGCTCGCACACCCCTAAGGCCGGCCCTGTCTCCAGGCACAAGTGGCGAGGTTAATATCGCCACACGATTCAATTAGAATCATGCCCTATTGTTGCTTGGTATGACCCTTCAAGAACAAACAATAATGGAAAATACATTTTAATGACATATTTACAACAGTAAAACCTGGTCAATTAATTATGATCATGATTTATTTTTTTGTACAACATCACTCCCATTTTAAATTGCAAAACCAAAATGATTGCCACAGTACATCAAAACCGAAATCTCCAGGCAGCATGTATTTCAAGCCTTGCTTACCCTGCTACATCTAGCGTTTAAACTCCGATTTGGACTCCATCTTCTGTTCTTGAACTATCTCATGTTGACAAGTAGATAGGATTTGTTTCTGTTTCCCTGCATGAACTAAGCAAATTACTTGTCAGAGGCTGATGGATGAGTCAAGGGCCTTATTACTAGGATTGGGCTGACTGGAAACCGCCAGGGTGAGACGCCAATGCAGCTAATATGATCTATGACCTTTAAGTGGATGAATTCATATTTTCTGTTATCGCTGTAGTATTGTGGATAAGTCTTCTGCTCTTGAATTATTTATTAATGGGAAAATATATATGCTTTACAGAACAGCCTTAATAACTGTAGTTGTCTTTAATGTTTTTTTTTTTTTTTTCGTATTTCATCTGCCATATACATTTTCTAATAGCGCTCAGATATATAATTGTTTCTCTGACTGTTGGAGGCAGATATTACAATTTTAGATTTGGCCGTGTACGTGCTGCTTATTGAATATTATTAAATGCATATAATTCACCTTTCCATGATTTTAACTGCTTGAACTTGGTACTATAGCTTTGACTTAAACTGCTTAATATGTTTGTTCAAATAATATTTTTCTTTTGGGAAAATTGGAGCAAACATGGCACGTACAATGTGCCGATCAAATGCACCAATCGCCCAACAGAATGCTTCTCATAGGAAAACATTGACTGATACTTCCATATGGAAGATTTTAGCTTCCTGTTGAATGAGTGTACAAAGCAGAGCGAACCAGGTAGCCCTACTGGCTGTCAGCTTGACTGCCAAATTGTTCCAAATCAATTCATAAAAGTCACTATTTCGTTTGAAAAATTATCTCTCTCATTGAAGGAAGAAAGTCATTGGTGCATTTTATTTAATATTTGTTTTATAAAACCAAGTTGCAGCTTGGAATGAATTGTTGTTCATCAAACATTTTGTTTTGACATTATTTATTTTTATTTACAGAGATAAGTTTGAATGCCAGAGATCCCCCAGCAAGTATTAACATTATCAAAGAAAACCTTGTGAAACCAGAGTGGAGATTGCCAGCAGTCACGTACCAATTTGTTACAAGGCGAGTATTATATTCTCTACCTATTATATCTATAGTGGTTTTCCAAATCATGTCAACGTAAACCGAGCACTTCCCATTTCTGCATACAAAAACAGGCACTGGATGGATATTCATCATTTTTTTTATTTTTTTTATTTCAGAGATTAGATATTGTGAAGCTGCAAGCATCCAGTTTAGCATTCCTTGTAAGACTAAATAAAATGCCTCTGGAAAGAGTAGGAATAATATAATAAGCACACATCTACTTGTTGAGGTGGTAGATCACTGCTTTGATGAAGCAAGACATCCATAGTTTTTGGTTCCATATTTAATTTGATGATAATGGAGTAGCCTCACAGCCCGCAGGAAGTAGCTACAGACTGCTTTTAACTGCTTTTTAGCTTAAGTGCCAAAAGTAATCTTTATACTCTCCCCAATCTGGTACAAATATACTCTACTCTGACATGGAATGTCCTCATTAAACATTAGCAAGGCTGTCCAGAAGGGGTGTAGGTAAAACTAGCATTCCATGTTGGCAAGTGGACCTTATAATTAAGAAAATATATCATGTGATTGTTCATTAAATGTAGTTGTCTACAACTCCAATTCCTTGTCCTGTAATGCTCTTTGTAGCAATTGTGGCAGAAATGCCTCTGCCACATGTTCTTGGAGGGGCCTGCTTGCCTGCCTCAGGACTATGGCCCATACAATAGACCTTGGCTAATATACTTTAAAAAGGCTCTGTTCATGCAATTGGGAATATGTGGTTCGGGAACTGAAAAGCCGCGCTAACCAGAGACCACCCAGGAACTTGTTTACAGTGCTGATGGTGTCTGGTGGAGTGCTTGGAGTACTCTGTAAACACTAGGAAGCAGAGAGTGGCGGAGGCACCCAGTCGCTGTGCCAGGTGTTTCGCCATAGAGTGTGTTATAGTGTTCATTGTGTTTTCTGGTATTGACTTTGCATTGTATCTTTACTTTTTTGTCACTTATCTCTGGAATCCTTGACCTTGGCTGTGTGTGCTCGTTTATCCTACCTTCTCCTTTTCTTGGCCTTTTTATCCTTCTCCTTGTTTTCTCGCCAGGCTAAATTCTATACTCCTTATGTAAAACCTAGCAACCACTCTAAGGTCTGGTAATGTATGTTTAATAGAATCTCTTGGCTCTTTCTTTTGTGTTGGTGATTGTCCCATAAGTGGACTTTTTTATTTAAAGGTTTTTTCTTTTTCACCTCTAAACTTTAATACTCCTGTAAGTTTCCATAGATAGAACATAATGTTATATGTAAAGGACTTGTTCACCAGCTGAAATATTATTTGTACAAGATTGTGGTATGTAAGTGTATTTTATGTAGAGCCAGTGTAATGAGTAATTGGTACTGGGTTTAAGTAATACTGGATTTTTTTTACTGTTCTTGTTATAGAGCGGAACTCAATGATCTACCTCACAACAAGGTCTGTGATGTGATAGGTCTTGTAAACTTTGTAGGAAGGTGTGAACGTAAAAGATTTTCTGGTAAGAGAATGATTACTTTGAATGAATTATGGATATTCATTTTTAAAGACTTTTTATGTTTTTCTCAATTGTGTGTTTTTGTTTGTTTTCTCCTTCTTCTTACCAGACGATAGCGAGGATTTCTGGTTATATCGTTGGGTTCAGATCATTGATGGGACCTCAGATCAACCATTTCTCCTTGAAATATTTGCAACCTCACAGCCAGAGATTTTTGAAAAGATACACCCAAGTAAGGACCGTAATAATTTTTTTAATTTTTTTTTTATCTGGAAGATTAAATTACTTGTATATAGAAAAATGTCACATGTTTTCCTTAAACCAACTTCTTTCTGAGGGAAAACTGTAGGGAGATCCATGATTCAAGTGCTGCGATCTGAAAAGTGGAGCAAAGTTCAAGACCAACCACAATCTCCAATGGCATATAATAATAGTAAATTAATATTATCAGCATTTATATAGCGCCAGCTTATTCTGCAGCACTTTACACTATTATAAAGGAGGGAGTTTAACAATAATTGAGACAAACAATTACATTTGACCGGAACAATAGGTTAATGAGTATCCTGCTTGAATGAGCAGGGGTAGGCAATGTTTGGCACTCCAGATTTTGTGCACTATATCCCCCATCATGCTCTTACATTCAGTATGCTGGCAAAGCGTCAGGGGAGATGTAGTTTGCCTACCCCTGATCTAGGGGACTGAAATTGTTTACATTTTGCCAAAGGTCCCCACTAGAGGCACTTCCACATCCAAGAGCATTGAAAAGTGATAGCCTTTACATTCAGCATGCTCAAATGCAGTATAATGACACCGAACTCTGAATTCAATGCGCCCTAGGTCTTTTATCCTCTTATGAGCTGCAGGGGGTTTAACAAAGTTGATGCTTTCACCAAAGGATGAGCAACCGTTTGACAAAGACTAACCTAGTCATTTTTTTTTGTTCTTTTTTGTTTGTAGTTTATAAATGGAAATGGAAGCTGAATCTAAATAAGACCAATGAACGCTCTAACATTAAATTTAAGAACCTGATTGGGTAGATATATTACAGACTAATTATTTTTCAAAAAATCAAAATGTTGGTACATTTATTAAAATTGATCACTATGCTATAAAGCATGAAGTATTGAAGGTATGCTGGATCCATTTACCATTATCTCTAAGTTTAGACAAAAACAATAATTTTTCAACTGGAATTTTTACAAAATGTATTTCTTTTATTTTTAGTGTCTTATTTAGTGTGTACACAGATGCGAGTTATCCGAGAAGATCCTCTGGACTCTCCCGGTGCTGTGTTCCTTACAACTTCTAATGAGAGTCAGGTCTTTATATCTGGTAAAAAAAAAATATAATAATACACAATTTTCTCTCCTGTCTTTAATAATCTGTTCATGTATTGGTAAAGGCTTTTTTTTTTTTTTTTTTTTGACTGCAAGAGATCACTGACTTTTGGTAAAAAGAATACTCTAAAACCCTAAATCACTTCAGCTTGCTCAAGTGTTTTAGGGGTTAGCATTATGGATGTGCTGATTTTCCACTAAAGTCATCACTTGTATAACATGTCAAGGTTGCATCCTCCCTAGTTGGTTAGTGGTTTTGCTGATTGTTATGTCTAGGGTTCTCTACGAGAAGCATTTCTGCTGTAGCACACCAATTGCCGCCCATGTTTCTGGTCTCCTGATGCTTCTCTATGGGAAGCATTTAATTAACTGAGAGATCAGCAGTACTGCTGTAGCAGAGCTGCTAGGTTTGAAGGAAGTTAATCGTTTATTTTTACAGCTTATTGGCAGGGTTAGAAGGCCTAGGAGATTTTACAGCCCTTCACTATTATAAATAAATATTTTACAATGCTGGAGTGTTTCATTAATAGTTTCTGTTCATTCATGTCCATATGCTGGATTTGTCCATATACTGCCACTGTCATGTATACTTTAACCACAAAGGCATTTATTTTATGAAATATTGAGGGGGGTAGCTTTTATTGTCTTTGAGCTATGTTGATCTGCCAGAGCTAGATTGTTTGTACATGTGAACCTTGGCCCACTATTTGCTTCTTAACATGGCTTTAGACCCCAATCACAACGTGGCACTATATTACTGATATTTTAGTTGCAGTCTCCGTAAGACTTTCATTATGATAAGCAAGTATTGATATTACTGCTATTTTTTTATTGTATTTTTTTTTTGTTAGTAGTGACTTCATAATTTACACTTAACTACATTATTTATTTATTTTTGTCACAGGTCACCACAAAGGACAGCCGTATATCAGTGATCGCAAAGTAAGAAACTTTATCAGCTGGATGAAAACTCAAAATGAAGCCGAGGTGAAAAAGAAAGTTCTGATCGGTGGTTATCATCCATTCCCTCTAACACCAGCAACTTTCACGAAGTATTGCAATGAAAATAAAGGTTGGTTCTGATTTTGTTTCTGTGAGGCCATTTGATTGCATGGCCTTTTGTTTCCCATTCTTCCAACTCTACAAATAATAAGCAATGGCAGAACTCTATAATTTTGTTAATACATCAGAAAATTAGAACAGTTGTACACGGCTCCCAATCAAGAATGTCCTGGAGGATTTGGGACAGTTGGGAAGTATGACTTAAACATCAAGGAAAATATTCCACCAGTTTAAAATTCACAGACAAACCTGTATTTCACTTGGACATGTAGCCGAAATTTCAATTTCATTTATATAGGTCTTATTAGAAAGTCAGTCTCTAAGACTTACATGTCATCAGAGAATTATTGCATTTAATGATCTGAGACCAGTGTCCTTAAAGGGCTACTCTATAACACAATGGTAGCTCTGTTTAAAACGCATTATGCTCTGAAAGTGGTCTAAAGTAGTAAAACGGGGACAAAACCAATGGAACCAGAGCCAAATTACATTGATTACTCTGTCTCTTTTACTTATTTGCACCTTGTCACTGACCTCTATCACCACATGGACAGAAATGACCAAAAGGACATTTTGTACATATTGTCTCTTGGTTTGGAAAGGCACAGCCGGGTGTATATCTGATTAGCTGGGGATGATGCAATCCAGACTCCAGGAAGAGGGGCTCCCAGGTGAGACTATGGTAAGGGCCATTGCATTGCATGTAGGACCCCCTGGTGTATGTACACATTTCTGTGCATAAAAAGCTGTGTACAATAAAGCTGTTCTCTATTCCCCTACATTCAGTCTCGCCTAATGTGTGGGGAAAACTATGCGTAATCACTGCTTCACAGGAGAAAGGGTCTCTCACTGCAGAGCGCTATAACCACAGCAGTTTGGTCCATTGTGGCAGAGCTGCGCAGATACCCCAGTCAAGCTGCAGCAACAGTCTGAAGGGCTCCAGCGTCCGTGATTGCAGTTAGGAAGCAAATTTGACTGAGTTACTCAGTCGGGACTACTGGAGCTCAGTTACATACCTGTTTTCAGAGCATGATGTTTTTTTAAATGTAACCCCAAAATTTTAAAATGTTATTATATGTATAGCTTGTGCATTAAAATAATAAAATATTAAATTCAGGAAAAGAAAGTTAAAGTAATTTTCCTGTTTGTATAGTGTTTATGGGACAAGTAGTTTATCCTCAAAAAGCAGTTCAAGACCTCTAGCAGCATCAGTTAGCTCTCCTGAGCCAAGCTCTGCCGTGCAGGGCTATTTCATTGGCCCAGAGCATCAGCTGATCGCTCTTAGCCTACGAGTTATGCCCTGCACTGCCAGGCTTACCTCACTGATGAGAACTTCAGCCAGCAGACAGGCAGGATGCGGTGACCGGCAGACCCAAGATAAGAAGGGACTCCTGGTACCACAATCAATACAGTGCACTGTAGTTGTTTTGGTGCTTGGAGTGTCCTTTAAATCGGGTACATTTGTTTTGGTCTTTCATTAAAATTAGTATTGCGAATGTATTGCAATATAATGTACTTTAATGTAATTTGTAAAAGGTTAATGTACTCATTGTATTTTATTTAATTGTGCTTCTTCTTCTTCTTCTCCACCATGCAACAGTTGAGTCTGTTTTGACATCTTTTGGTGAACTTAGGAATGTAATTGAACATCTGCACTACAGAGAACACAAACGCATTGCAATTCATGGAGTGATTGTGGCTTTGAGATATGTAGAGTACAATGATATTGCCAGGAATACCCCTGACAAAGAAGCACATTCAGCATCAATGGTATGATTGCCAGTGAATTATAATACTTTCATAAAAAATTCTAGTAATGTACATTCATTTGATTGTGTTCTGAATCCCTAATGCTATAGTTTTTCAGTCCCTAGTCTTTTTTTAGGTGCCCCTGGTTGCTTAAAAAAAATAAGATATACTCACCTTTCTTCCTTCAGCGATGTCACAAAGGAGGAATGGCCGCCTCTGCTGAACGCTCAATCCACTTGCACAGGGCCGTCTTTAACATTGATTGGACCCTGGGCATGCATTTGCTTGGGCCCCCTGGATCCTGCCCTCCTGCCCCCCCCGCCGCCCCCTGCCACCCCCCCCTTTCCTGCCCCCCCCCCCCCCCCGCCACCCCCTCTCCCCCGGAATGTATTTGTGTGCAATGTTAGATGGGATGTATGCATTTCCACACGCATATACACACAAACACTGACACAAACACAGTGAGATACACACACCCACAGTGAGATATACACCCCCCCCCCACACACACACAGTGAGACACACACACACACAGTGAGATACACACACACACACAGTCAGACACACAAACAGTCAGACACACACAGTCAGATATACACATATACACATACAGTCAGATACACATACACACACAGTCAGATACACACACACAGTGAGATACACACACAAACACTGAGATACATACACACACAGTGAGACACACACACACATAGTTAGATATACACACACACACACACAGATATACACACATACAGTCAGACACACACATTTAGACACACACATACAGTCAAATATACACACATACAGTCAAATATACACACACACAGTCAGAACACACACACACACACAGTCAGATATACAAACATACAGTCAGATACACACACACACACAGTCACACACACACAGTCAGATATACACACACAGTCAGATATACACATATACAGTCAGATACTCACACACACACATACAGTCAGATACACACAGAGTCAGATACACACACACAGAGTCAGATACACACACACACACATACAGTCAGATACACACACAGTCAGATACACACACACACACACACATATCAATTTACATAGTTTAGCCACCCTCCTTACCTTTACAGAAGTGTGGCTTCCCTGTAGTCCAGTGGGAGCTGGATGGCTGAGATTGATGGGAGTCTTCTTCTTCTTGGTCTGTACCTTCTCTCTTGGTCACCTTCTCTCCCTGTATGCCTCCTCCTCCCCAGCGGCACTCAGTTAATTGGGAGGAAGTGACCTCACAACACTTCCTCCCAGCAGGCAGGAAGACAGAGGCCCGGTCTGGAGCTCTCTTAAAGGGCCGGGGGCCCTTGATTACCTCACCTGCAGCAGCCCACCGGAATATTTCTTAGTATCCCGTGGGCTGTTCAGACCTGGCTGCGGGCAGGGGGCCCACAGGGCAGCTGCTTTGGGCCCCCCAGGAGCAACAGGGCCCGGGGCAGCTGCCCAGTTTGCCCCTTGTTAAAGACGGCCCTGCACTTGCACATTTAAGTTTCTGCAGTAATAGGTTTCAAAGCAGGCGCACTCACATCAGAGCTACCTGCATTGGATATAGATGACATTGGACGTCCTCCTGCATAGAATATAGATGACATTGGATGTCTTCCTGCATAGCGTGAGGATGTTGAACGTCAAGTAGCTTGGTTTTACTTGGTTACTAACCAGGAAGCTCCATCTTGTGGCTGTCTAAGAGACGGCTGCTAGAGGTGGAGTTAGCCATGGGGGGAAAAATTTGGTTTCTCCAAAACTGCAGTGTTTTTCTTCGCATGATTAAAATGACAGGTGCAAAGCAACCAGACCATTTCATTGACATGAAGTGGTCTTGGTGCCTAATATATCCATTGTCAAGAGTTCTTGTTTAGACTCCTATTTTATTTTGAAGCGTAAGAAAAAAAGAATATGATGGTACAGAAAGGGAGGGGGAAAAAAAAGTGCAGCACTAGATTATTAACACCGCAATAACTGGTTACCGTCTGTTCAGTGATTCACCTGTGTAATAAAAGAACAGCAGTTATTTGCATACGAAGGAAGGTGCATTCACGTAGTAATATAGCATTGTATGTAATACATAGTATTAATGAATTGTATATGGTGCAGGGATTGGACAAAACAAGTGTCCTAGAAGTCAAATTAAACAAATCTATTTAATGATCTTGCCACCAATAACTGGAAGAATATATTTGTATTCGGGAGTGATGGCTAGGGAAGTTTTTTACATGGTGCCAGACTGCACCCACATAATTTGACTCCACCCATGTCTTGAAACCACACCTCTGTATATTTTGTCTAAAATATTAAAATTTAAAATAAAACCACTTTTTTTTATTGGTTTAATGCTTTGACTTGCTGAGATATGGCCAGCACATTGTAAAGAAATGTGAGTAGCACATCCTGGCACTGAGGGGATTAAACATATTGCGTATTACTTAGCATGCAGGAAATTGCTTGTGCTTGTTACTTAGAATGAAGGAAATTACTTAGGTTAATGAGTTATTCCTGCTCTGACATATGATGCTATGTGCAGTCAGCACAGAAAAAGTCAATTTAAAAAAAGAGAGAAGACTTGAGGATACAGGACAATACATTAATAGAGCTGTATCTGAATTCCCGGGGATTGTCCGGCAGCATGCTTCAACATACATGTCAGTGTGGCGGGTCGGGGGGGGGGGGGGGGAAACCTTTTTGAACAGACATGACACTTTAACAGCAGACATGCGAAGTGCTAGTATTGAAACTAGGCTCCATTAGTTGTGTGTTACCCTGTAGCCTAGTGGTTACATTTGTGGATACCTCATGAGCCGGAAAAAAAGAATCACAATTCAGGAGTTGGAAATCATCACAACTCCTGACTCAACTCCTGACTCAGAATAAGCATAACAAAAGGCCAGAATTTTACTTGCAAACTTTTTATTTAATTTTAAGCTTGGTGCACTACCTCCAGGCTACACTACAAATAATGGATTTCTGTGAGATTTTAAAACTTTTTAATTATCACACATTGGGCATCCAATTGAGATGCCCTATTGGAGATAAAAAGTGGTACTTCAAATATCACTTCAAGAAGCATACTGAGTATCTCTTAGGTGCTCTTTGAATGGACAGATTTTAAAAAGCTACCTACCGGTAAATTCTACACATGCCTAGTTTCATGTAACATCCATCTTCAGATCATGCTCATGCTGAAAGTGAATTGAAGGACTTAAAATATAAATTTTGTCAGAGTGCCACGATAGTTCTCTCCTTCCAACAAATCACAACAATCGCCCTTTTCTCCCAAAATTTGGGATCACAATGTACAAATTTCTCACCTCTAGTGTTGCTAACAGGGTCTCAGAGTTACTGTAAGAAATGTCTTTAAATCTAGCGATGATATCTGCTGTATCATGGACACATGGGAATAGTGAAAGCACAGGCGAGCCACTTGCCTATATAATCTAATAAGCCATGCACACACTATCAAGGGAATAATGAAATTGGAAGCACCCTTATAAATTCTAAGCAAGGTATACACAATTGTAAATTTTGGATATTCCTCAAGGAGATAGTCTTTCAAAATAAAATTGGCATGTACCCCTCTTAACAGTATTGGATGCACTTTTACCGCTCCAACATTTTTAAATGAATTAACATTAGGGTGGTTACTTGCTTTAGTCTGATATTCTGACATTCCCTGTAATTTTGTTTGCAGAGATACCCTGCTCCTAATGATCAAGGAGGGAAGCAGCCAGCAGAAGAAAGCATGTCGGGTTTACTGTTACAAGAAGCAGAAGTTGTACCATGCTTGCAACCAAAAAGCATAGGCAAGAATCCTGTAATGAAGAGAAAAAGACCACATGAACTTTCTGCAGTCTAGTAAGGAAATATTTCACAGGGGTGTTATATTCACCATGTCTCAAAATGCTATGTGCCTCTTTCCTATACAGAGAAGTATACTGGAAAAAAAAAAGTATTTAAAACCTAAAGCAATATCATCTATGACACACACACAGTGTTTTTAGAATAATATAAAAAACACTCTGTAGTTTAGAAACTGCGAATTTTGCTAGTAACAGTGTAAATATTTTTTATTGTCCTGCTCTGCCTTGTCTATTTCTAGATCCAAGCGTCGTATTTATAAGGGCCAAGCAGAAGCTTTTTTTGTTTTTTTGTTTTGTTTATACAAGGATGCCTCCATAATTCCATCCCCTGAATTACTAGTTTTATTTTTGTAAAGATTGCATCATCTGGCTTGGCAATTGTAACCTACCACATATTGATCATGGAATGTATTATGTCATTTCCTTTCAAGCTTAGTTGTCCTTTAAATTAGGTGAAGTAATTGGAAGTCGTATGACATTACAAGTTTTGTAAATTTGGCAAAAAAAACAAATCTCTCCATTAAGATACCAAGTAAATGTCGGATTTAAAAGGTGCTGATAAAGGCACAGAAAAGTGTGCCTTGAGATTATTTCTTTCAATGTGCCTTTGTCCAAAACACCGTCCTCATATCAAGTACACTTTCTTGTGTATTTGCCAACCAAATAAAATATTATACTGTCCTATTAAGTAAATCGGCCTTCTACAACAGACACCTTTAGGTTAGAAAGAATTGTGAGATTCGCTATATCTCAAATCCATGTTGTACACTTCCAAGGGGTAAGACCATTCCAATTAAAACATGTTATGTAATGCACCATGCAGCTTTGAAGCAGATTAAAGGAATCTGATCTCTGCCTACTTGCACTAATTCTCTAGCAGTGCAGTAAAACTTTAGAGTAACTTCAATAACATTAGATTTTCTTTTTATGATTTTGATGAAAAAAACTATATATTTTTGAGCTTTTTCGTAATACCCAATGTATGCTACATCCTTCAATAATGTAGAATCTTTCCTTTTAGTTACATTTATACTCACCGATAACACTGCTTGTTAACTTACTTCAGAGCAATTAGCACCAACTAGTATTCCAGCTAACTAGCACTAATATCTCCCTGTTTACCCAACATGTACTTGTGGCTTTCATTAAACTTCTGAAGTTAGCATACCAGGTTCTTTAACAGATGGTTCTCAAAGGGAACCTTCTGGGGGGGTTCCATAGGTTGCAAAAATCTGATTTACTATAGATTAAAACACTGAATCACTGTTTTTTTTTTGTTTGTTTGTTTTCTTTTCTCTCAGTGATGTAGATGAAGACAGTAATTTTGTGCCTAGAGCAATCGAACTAGAGGGAAGTGACAAGGAGTCCCATGATGCAGCAGGTACATTTTGTTTACAAGACCCCTTTGTCTCTTCTTCTAACATGGACAGAGGGGATGTTCTCCATGATAATTTTGTGAGCCTTGTAGACAGGGGAGGGCTGGCAGCCTTTGGCCTGGGGGGCAAATCCAGTCAAGTGGCCCATTGCACCAAGAGGAGAGTAAAAACACCTTTCCCATGTGATTGAAAGAGGGGGGGGGGAGCAGTCACCTAAACAGACACTCAATGACAGGCACACGCACACACTCACTGACAGGCACACAGACACACACAGAAAGACAGGCATACTAACACACACACACACAGGCATACTGGCTGACATACACACACACAAACTGGCACACACAGACATACTGACACACACATACACCCAAACTTTACACTTTTAAAACCAGTAGACAGTGGCTGAGTAAAGGGACAGGGCTGTAGTGGGGGGACAGGGGCTGTAGTGGAGGGTATAAACTGTAATTTGGGGGTTTAGGAAATGTAGGGGGGGATAGGGGCTTAAGTAGGTTGATGGCTACAATTTGGGAAAGGGGTTGTGGTGTGGGTGATATGGGTTGCAATTGGGGGAAGAGGAGCGGTAGTGGGGATGTTATGGGGCTGTAGTGGGAGGCATGGGGCTGAGAAAGGGGGCAGGAGCTGATAGGGGGAAAAAAAGGAGCAGGGAAAGGGTGGGACAGAGCCTTACTAAGGGACCAGAGCCTGACTAAGGGACAGGGGATGGCTGAGGAGGGGGACAGGGGCTGAATAGGGGGACAGGGGCTGAATAGGGGGACAGGGGCTGAGGAGGGGGGACAGGGGCTGAGGAGGGGGGACAGGGGCTGAGGAGGGGGGGCAGGGGCTGAGGAGGGGGGGCAGGGGCTGAGGAGGGGGGACAGGGGCTGAGGAGGGGGGACAGGGGCTGAGGAGGGGGGACAGGGGCTGAGGAGGGGGGACAGGGGCTGAGGAGGGGGGGCAGGGCTGAGGAGGGGGGAAGAGAGGGGACAGGGCTGAGGAGGGGGGAAAGAGAGGGGACAGGGCTGAGGAGGGGACAGGGGCTGAGGAGGGGGGAAGAGAGGGGTCAGGGCTGAGGAGGGGACAGGGGCTGAGGAGGGGGGGCAGGGCTGAGGAGGGGGGAAGAGAGGGGGCAGGGCTGAGGAGGGGGGCAGGGCTGAGGAGGGGGAAAGAGAGGGGGCAGGGCTGAGGAGGGGACAGGCGCTCAGGAGGGGGGAAGGGGGGGCAGGGCTGAGGAGGGGAATAAAAAAAAAAACCTAAAGTGTATTTCCCCCTCCCTGAGTCTTACCTTAGGCCAGGGAGGGGTGGGCAGCAGCCAGCATAAAGCAACAGTCAGTGAAGTCTGGAGCCTGCAGTCAGTGGAGTCGGCCGGCCTCTACTGATGATGTCAGGAGGAGGGGGTGTGGCTTCCTCTGCTCTTCTCCCAGACTCCCCAGCGGTCCTGGGAGAAGAGCAGTGAAAGTCACGCCCCCTCCTCCTGACATCATCAGGAGAGGCCGGCCGACTCCACTGACTGCAGGCTACAGGAAGAGTGAGGTAAGTTGAAAAATCAGAGGCAGGGGATTCAGATTTTCCTTTTTTTGCTGGATGTGGGCAGCCCTGGCCCCTGGGTTTAGGGCGGCCTGGGGGGCAATTGCCTCCCTGCCCCCCTTCCCAGCCCGCCCCTGCTTGTAGATCTGGTGGCTAGGATTAATAAGTGTATCACCCATAGACCAAACTGATTTAAAATTAATAATAATAATAAGATTTATAATAACCTTTTATGAATCAGGAAAAATTTGTTCAAAGCTACACTTCATCAAAACCTTCAGAGCTGCCCGCTAATAGTTAAACATTACTACTGCAGTATTAATCATGGACCGTTCGATCCTACCGCTCAGTAATTTTAATGAGAGATAGTTATAGAAGCGTTGGATTTACCAACATTTCTACTGTTACTTGCATGGTTAAAAATGACATCTTCTTGATTATTGCTGATCTACCTGTCGACCGCATGTTTGATTGCATCGGCTAAGCATCCTGGTTTCCGAAGACGTTATGCAATGCGTTTAAGATGCTAAGTATAACTTTTGGTGTTATGGTTGAAATATACTGTACATACAATATATCCAATCATTAAAAATAAATAAATGTTTGTTCATACATAAGATGATGGATATCACTTGTAATACAAATCTACAACTTCAGTTGAAATAATTTTCTAGTCATCATCATAGTAAATGTTCCTAAAAAGTTTATGTAGTCAAAAATTATTTTTGGGGGGATATATTCAATAAATTTAAAATTTGATGCTTTCAAGGACATTCAACAGTTAGTCTCTCTGGTCTTCCCCACTTCACTCCCTGCACAGAAGCAGGAATAACAGAGAGACTAACGGTCTGCTTTTAAACACTGTCTGACTGCCTCACAAGGTGTATGTATATGGCTGAAGGATCCTGTCACACTAAAAGTATTGGATGAGGTTTTTCACATTTTGTTTTCTTTTTTACATATACTTCATTAAAAAATATAGATTTCCTTTTAAAAATTGAGTTATTATAAAAAAAAAAATAGTTTTGAGGTGAAAGTTGTCCTTTAATTTGGCACAATTTTCTTAAATTTGTCTGCTAAAATTCATTTAGTTCACAGTTAGAAAAAAATTAAACCTCATATAGCCAAATGGGTTCCTAATATTTAAAAAATGAATTTCGTGGCAGCAAGGAGATTAGTTGGAAATATTAGCTTTACTCCAGTCATACCCAAATGACCGCTAAATGTCCTTTTACAAGGGAAAAAGTTAAGAGTGATTTGGGGTATTATTACAGTGTAAGAAGGTTTGGGGCTAACATCAGGGCCAGATTATATGTCCTGTTCCTGTAGGCCTATAATTCTAAGGCACCCCCTACTCCCCCACATGAGGTGTTTAGTATTTAGGAGGAGTTAAATCTAGAGTTAAGGTAAAGTTTTGTTTTTTCAATTTGACGGGGGTTACATTTATGGTTAGGGCATGTGGAGTACTTAGCCTACAATGTCTTCTGTAGTCTTGTCAGACTCCTATAATTGATTGTTGTGCTGCAGTAGCTGTTACATAATGTGCATCACTCAGTGCTTTCCATGCTACTCCTGCAAGGCGTTCCTTGTGTGAGAGGTGTTGGTAGCAGATGGGAAGTGATACCTTCCACTTCCTGTCCACACAGACACTGGAGGATCTTGGGCAGCACTGCGTTTTACACTCTCTCTAACTCTCCCTCAGATCTGCTATTAAAGGGACACTGTAGTCACCAGAACAACTTTAGCTTAATGAAGCAGTTTTGGTGTATAGAACATGCCCCTGCAGCCTCACTGCTCAATCCTCTGCCATTTAGGACTTAAATCACTTTGTTTATGAACCCTAGTCACACCTCCCTGCATGTGACTTGCACAGCCTTCCATAAACACTTCCTGTAAAGAGAGCCCTATTTAGGCTTTCTTTATTGCAAGTTCTGTTTAATTAAGATTTTCTTATCCCCTGCTATGTTAGACCCTGTGAGAGCCTCCTGTATGTGAATTGAGCAGTGAGACTGCAGGGGAATGATCTATACACTAAAACTGCTTTATTTAGCTAAAGTAATTTAGGTGACTATAGTGTTCCTTTAAGCATAGCAGGCTGACTGACCTACAGAGGATGCTGGCCAAGGCTCCTGGTACTTATAAATCTCCAACAGTCCACTTAATCTCCCAAAAGGCACATTATAAGTGCTGAGAATGTGTACCTCCTACAGAACAGGTGCCTGTAAGCTGGTGCCTACTCTCTTTAATGGGAAATCCAGCCCTAGGCAATATTAGATTGACTCAGGGTTGATGTCTATAAATACAATTCCTCTTGTCCAGGAATCGAGTCGAACTAATGAAGGGGATTAAGTTTAATTTCAGCTGTCTGTGAATAGCCAGATAAGCAAACTGAAATAGATATTTAAATTCTTTTAACTCAATGGCAGACAAACCGAAGTGAAAATGCAGGTGAAATAAGTTTCTCTTATATGAGTAGCCAAATAGGTTTCACAATACAAACTTTAGTTTAAGACTAATTTGGACAACCAAATGCCATTCTCCTATTCAGTACTTGTGAACAGACCTATTAAGTTCCTTTTATATAAAATGGCTTTCTTTCTGTTAATGCCAAAGGAGTCCTGTATTTTGAAGTACAATGGATGCTGCCATTAACTTATTCTCACCTGCACAATTTATAGACACAAAGCTCCAATCAAAAGGCAGCTTTAAATTCAAGCATAACAGTTCTTGGTTTTCCGCCATCTTTCCCTGCAGCCTTTCACGAAAATAATATATTTTGCACTAGTAAAATGGCAATACAAGACAAATCCCATATTTTTTCTTAGTGATTCCTATGAAATCTATTATTGTAATAACTATTTTCAACTGATTTTCTGCAGGGATCAATAATGTCTGTATTATTTAAAAAAAAAAAAAAAAAATTACTAGCCTAAACTTTTGTTAATTTCTGTATGAACTTTTTACTGTGGTACTGTTCAGCATCTTGTCATGCAAGGTTCACAATTGTACATGAACGGTTATTTGGCATCCAGAATAACTGGCACATTATTGTGTAAAATATCTTGTCTGTTAAACGGTTATGGCGTATGAGTTAAATATAACCTGTAGCTTTTATATGATGGTTATGCCATAAACCTTGCACTGCTATTACTGTGTTTACCTAATGTTCATGTTGTTTGATTGTGGATCTGAGTAACTGTGCTCCTAAAACATCTTTGTTTGCTGTCCTTTGCAATCAATATTGAAAATATTATCTTTTGCAATCCATGCCAAAGGGTATCATTTTCACTAGGCCGTCTCAATTTCACATCTGCCACTATATTTCGTATGGCAAATTACAAAAGCTAATGTGTGTGGTTTAAGTTAACAACTGTACTATTTAAATTGATGTTGCTCAATAAAATATAGTGTAAAATTGATCCCTCTGTGAATTAATTAAGCATGCAATGATGGCTTAACGGTTACTTTTTTTTTATATGCTATAGGAGAGCTTAATGAGGTCTGGTGGGCATTTGTATTTCTACAAACAACATGTTTTACTCAGTCTATAATGTATACTTTATAATATAAAATATGCATACACACATCCTGAGACCCCCCCCCTTTGTATAGCACTTTCAACTTTTGGAACATAGTACAGTATAAGAAGGTACATTTCACTGCCCCCGCTGGTTTTTATTTGACTGAGCCTGGCAGACAAGACAACAATTTTGCTGTAATTTAAACCAAATTCATGTAAACCTATCACAAAATGATTTTTTTTCCAGTATTCTGTTGGTTACTTGTTGTTAAATGAACTTTTTCATTATATATATATATATATATATATATATATATATATATATATATATTTTCAAAAGCAAGAGATATTTACTACAGATTGCCTTCAACTTTTAATTATATATTTTGCAACCTTTTTATAGGCAACAAAGAGGTAAATTATGTTTCCAAATCATCAAAAGATTTATGGGAAAGTGATCTGTGGTCAGAAGTTGCCCATAGCATAACAGAACACCTGCATTATAACCAGGTATTCCCAGGAAGCAGCCCTCGGAAATTTGACTATACTCATAAGGATATTCTTATGCAGCACTACAATCTCCACCCTGCAAAATGTTCAACAACAATGTGCCATTCTAAGAATATAGAAGAATTTACATCTGCCAACAGCATTGGTCACTGTGAACTGACCATACTCAGTAAGTTATTTTAGTGTTTGTCTTTAACGTTAAGAAGGGTTCAGTAGGGGAGAATTTCGTGTGGAGTAAAATTGGGCAGTTTAGAAAAGTGTCTGTCTGTGTGTGTGTGTGTGTGTGTGTGTGTGTGTTTTTTCTGCTATTTAGGAGTTAAATCACTTTGTTTATGCAGCCCTAGTCACACCTCCCGGCATGTGAGAGAACTAATGCTTAAACTTCCTTTATTGCACATTTTGTTTAATTTAGAATGTCTTATCCTCAACTCTGTGTTTGATTTAAAGTTCAATTTACAGAGCAGGAGATAAAAACGTCTAAAGTAAATGAACATCTGATAGAAAATGAAGCAATTTCTTTGCATGCAGGCTGTATCATTCACAGCCAGGGGAGGTGTGACATAGGGCTGTGTAAACAAAGACAAAAGTGATTTAACTTCTAAATGGCAGTGAGACGGCAGGGGCATGATCTATAGACTAAAACTGCTTTATTAACCTAAAGTTGTTTTGATGCCTATAGTATCCCTTTATGGTGGCAAATGTAATACAAATATCTTTCTGCGGCAATATACCCTGTCTAGATATTAATGCTGAGGTTTCAGAATGCTTTTCGTACTGCATTCATTTACATACTTAAAGGACCACTATAGACACCCAGACCACTTCAGCTTAATGAAGTGGTCTGGGTGCCAGGTCCAGCTAGCTTTTACCCTTTTTTTTTTATAAACATTTCAGAGAAACTGCTATGTTTATACTGAGGGTTAAGCCAGCCTCTAGTGGCTGTCTGCGCATTCAGCCAATGACGTCGCGAGGAAGGAGAAGAGGAGGAGGAAAGCTCCCCGCCCGGCGGGAGTGGGACCCCTTCCTCTCTCCAGAGCCCGGCGGGAGTGGGACCCTGAGGGTGGGGGCACCCTTAGGGCACTATAGTGCCAGGAAAACGAGTGGTTTTCCTGGCACTATAGTGGTCCTTTAAAAAGAGAAATTGGGGGTGGCGTTCTTTTAGTTATGTTCAGCATTGATCACAGACTGCTTAGGAGGGGAAAGCGGTCTGCCTTTTCTGTTGCAGAGTCTGTGATACTGCAGAGTTGCACTGGGATGGGGTAAATTTGAATAGAATGGAACACTGATAATTTGTCTCTGAAAACCAGTATTTCAGCTTGGTACACTGGCTTGCAGATGCAGGATTGTAGTAGTGCTTTAAAATAATAACAGTTTCTGACAACACTATTCATGATGTTACATGTTTAAATTGATTGTAAATGTTAGGGTTAAGTAATACAATATAATTATGCAGGGAATTGAATTTAACCAGTGAGAGATGCAATATTTAAAATTATAATTTAGCAATTCAAATATAATGCATAATAATTATAGGTAATTGAAGTGTAAGCTGCTGAAATAATAATTATTCATCTCTGCAACAGGTTCAATAGTAGGCTGGTGTTGACTGTATCCAGACTTCCTACTTGATTATAATTACTGTGGAAAATGTATTTATTTGTACACTAACATATGGTTAGGATTTCCTTAATTTAACAGCCAATATCATTCCTTTTCCAGGCATAAATCAAAACCTAGCAGTAGATGTTGTTGCTCTTCCTGTATTGTGTTCTGATAATTCATATGTGTTTACAATGCATCGGGTGCCAAGCACCGACCAGATTCCCTGTCCCGGAACGTCCACAAATAATAATACCGGATGGACAACTCACTCTTTATTTTCTGAAGGTGAGACATCAGCAGATTTAGACAGACCATTTTAAGCTGAGGGATTTACATGATTTAGCTGTTTTATGATGAAAAGTCATGATTTTATAAAAGACATGGAAGCTATTATTGCTTAACCCTTTCTTTACTGTCCACCAATAACAGCAAAGAAAATACCCAAAGTCAACATATAGCGTGACTCCAGCCAACCCACCATTCAGGTCCCTGTAAACATACGCACCACCGCCAGTGCTTCCTCTTTTTTTGACAGTGAACAAATAAACCAATATCAGCAGAAACAATAAAAACAAGGCAAACCTCAACAGTCCAAGACATCCAAAATGAAAGAGTTTATGCTGGGATCAATCTAATAGATTTCATGAGGAACCGGAACACGAATTTCAACAAATGAAGATTCTCCATCCAAAGCCGCACAGAATGTAGGACGGTCATCGTGAAATCACGCTGTCAACACATAAGAAACAGGAGCTCATCGGTTAATAAACTAAAAAAAAATGCACACCCATTGTGCAAATTACTCAAATTTGCTAAAAAAAAGTTCATAAAAGTGTTGATAAAATCATGAACCAATAACTCACAAACCAGCATATAAAAACAATAACAGAAATACACAACACTCCACCAATGTAAAATGAAGAAAGAGGGTTGCATCGCCTTGTAAGTGTCTTCTGATCCAGATGGTGCTCAGTGCATATAAAAGAGCAGGAGAACTTGGTGAAGGAAATATAGAAACGCACTTCTGATCAGCTCCAAATAGTAGCGCTTGGGTGGTATGATCCCCGTCTGTGTATATACTGGTACAGCAACAATTTGCCAGGAAGTGTGTCAGGATCCAGATGCACTGTATGGGAGTCCTGGCATTGGTAGTAGAAGCTCACCCATGCAGATGTGGCATAAAAGGAATAAAAACAACCAATAGTGCTAAAAAAAAAAAAAAGCAGTATTAAAATAAAAAGAGGGGTACACACAAAAGCAGAGCAAAAATGTATAATCCCCACCAAGGATATTTATGGAGTCCTCTTGGATAAAATCTTAATTAAGAGGGTCCAAAGAAGTTTAAAAGTATACTCTTTATTTTTATTAAAAAAAATCTTTAAAAAATGCACTTAATACGTTTCGCCAATTCACAGGCTTTCTTTAAAATGATCAACCGAGGTAGATCTATCGGCCATTGTAGGTGTCGCAAGAAACACCTACACTGCCCCGACTACGCAACCTAGCCACTAACTGGCAAAGAAGTTTGGTGAAACACCTAGGCACCAACAAGAGTTCGAATTGAGGACACTTAAAACGTGAGCACCGTCAGGTATGAGTACTTTAGGTCAAGTTATGCCAGACAATCTTCCTGGAGAAGCATGTCCCTTAAAGTATAAGCCCTCCATCTTAAAGTGGTTGTAACATATCTGAGCATTAAGGGCTAGAAGATTGATAACCAGTCACATCTGGCCACCTTTTTTTCTCGACTAGAAAAATGTTTCTGACAAAATCTGTGGCTGAAGGAGGAACCAGTTCAATCACTTCTTTTTTGAGAAGAGCTGGCAATTTTCCATCGATCAACCTCCTGCCGTGAAAATAAAATGTAAGGAGGGGGAGGCACACAAACCAATTTATATGCAGTAGCCTCGAACTGTGTAGAGTACCCACCTATTTGACGTTCTGCGTGACCAGGCTTGGAAAACTTGCAGGAGTCTGCCCCGCCCTACACAGACATGGGCATAAGATAGACCTAATGGATTACTTAATCACAGTCTTGCACCAGCACCACCTCTATATCCTCTGGAACGCCATGTTGTTTCTTGTGAGGGGGAAGAAGGACTTGTTCTCCTGATAGGAATTGCGTTGTGTGAAGGAGCCTCATCTCATTTGGTGCATGTCTGTGCAATTGTGGTTTGCTAGATAGCCTCTTGGTCTGGTGGACCATTTAGGCTCCCACAAATCTACCCAGGTCTTTCATAAAATTATCCCTGAACAACAGACCTTGGGCGTTCACATTGCCAGCTACAAATCGCCCTTTGAACCTACCCCTGAAGTTCCTCTGGGTCACCATCCAATTCTCGCCTCTGATGTCTTCCTCCAGTCAAATAGTTTGACAAGTGGCCCAAATATGTTCAAATGCTTCTCTTAGCATGACTTGAATGTTGATACCACCTTACAGGGGGTTCCATCCTGTAACTGCTAGTACCCCTATTTACCACTATAAGTCTTAAAACCTAGAATTTAGCAGGGCTAACCATACAGATATCATAGCTGTTGGTATAGAGTAAAAAAAAAAACATAGATTAAAAAAAAAAAAAAAAAAAGGGGGGGTCACCTTAGGATCTAACTCGGGGTGTCACAGACAGGCTTGGACATTCAGCCCTGAGCTTGTTACAGGCCACTTTACCATAGGTGCGTCTCACCCAATTCTCCAAATATTGGGTAACATGATCCACAGGGAGCCACTCAGCCGACCTGGGATTATGGTGTTTATTCGGGTCAAAGAGTGGCTCACCCAGCAGATCCAGAAGAGTGTCTACCGTGTCCACAGGGTCAGACCCTGGAAATTTGCCCTTGGGGGTATCTAGAGGGTCGTGCAATTCTGCCACCAAGATAGCGGTACTCAAAATAGCTGTCCGACTTGACCACAGCCTCCTCTCTAGACACGATTTCGGCACTCTCTAACTGTGCTCTAGAATATTTCCATCAACGCGCCCATTCTAGAGCGGAAAGTCTCTTGCATGATGTGAACACGCTCTCAGGATGGCCTGGGAACCTTGATTCCTAACTGTTCTTGATTTCAATTTGGAAATTGCCATCTTAGGCGCTTTCACAGCGGGGTTCTATCTTTACAGGAGGTGCATGGCCCAGGGACCTTTGTCCCCTGGGCAGGAGTGTTAATGGCTTGAGAAATTGTCTGCGGCAGACTGAAGACATTGATGCCATAGCAGCTATAATGGAATTCACAATGGACTTTTGTGAAGCGGCAAAAAAGAGGAATTACTGGGGGTGGTCTTTGGCTATACAGGGACCAGAATGGGGATTTGCTGGGGTCAATATATAAGTTGACTTTTCTCTTTTTCTATTTTATTTGTTGCATTTGGTGGACAGTAAAGAAAGGGTAAAGTACTATGAGCCTCTGTGTCTTGCCATAGCAGGATTGTTCTATCTTTATGTTGGGAAGGATGTGTTTTTTTTTTTTTTTTTTGTGTGATATTTTTTTTTTCCTTTGTCGTTTTTCTTTTATGTCCAGGATGAAAGTACAGCTGATCTTAATTTTACATTTCCTTTGTGCCTTCTACTTTTAACTTTTTATACATTTTTGCAAGTTGCTCAACAATCTACTTGCTGTGTCTTTGATTCACATTAGGAGTTTGTCTCTTTAATTCTGTTTCTAGTTATTCATATAGTACAAAGCACATTTTGTCATAACTTTCTTAGAATGGATAAAGTAGCACATCAGATATGCTACCCATTTCCTGTGCAAGCATGCATATGGCTTATGCACATCAAATAAGTTCCCACTCTCTTTGACTGGCTCCACGTGCCTGAACCTTTTCTTGGATTGTCTGATATTCATTGAGGTTGTGCTGGTGCCTGGTTGGTTTTGTGCATTTATCTGGCTCTTCTGGAGCAGTGCAGGTCCAGTCCTTTTTGTTAAGTATAATTTATTTTATTGTCTGTAGGCAGAATGATCCAGAGAAAGATTGTCATACCAGATCATTGATCGGTTACCATTTACTTTCCCCCCCATCATCCTTTAAATAGAGATAGCTAATAGAGCCAAACAAATTCATTAATTCATAGTGCTGTTAAGGACCCCAGGTGTCTATAGTGGACATTAAAAACATACACCTTTTGCTGGTATTTTGGTCTACTGTCCTGAAGTCATTGTAGCTATGCTAATAATTAAATATGCCTCTATTTCCATTTTAGGTGAACTTGCAAACTTTGTGCGTGCCCATGACAGACTACATGTCATCTGTATCCTGGATATCTTTTACCTGGAAGAAGATAAAGTGGAAGTTTGCCTTAACAGAATTTATAATCCTGTTGACGAAGCAGTACCCGTAACTTGAAGTCATCATTCGTTTTGTACTGTACATTATCACTATATTTTTTATTTCACATTTTTACTCATTTTTTTTTTAATATTTTAGGATATTGCATTAATAGAAATATTTAATACATAAGCACTTAATACAGATCCCATTTTGTGGAATAAAGTGTATTTCTTGTAGTTTACAAAAGGAGAAAATGTTGAGCATTTTCTTTAAAAAAAAACTATATTTTTTAAAACCAATACTATTTAAAATACGGTATGTAATTGGGCTAAATTATGCAGCAGTGTAACTTTTTTATTTTTATGTTGGGGAGTTGAAGTGTGTGACTTTACCATTGCTTGCACTATTTCTTTAAAACTCTGGTAATCTCACATTCCACTGTGAATACTTTGAATTGTAACTCATAAGTTAAATACAGTATTTAACAGTCTCATTAATTTATGATGCTTGCTAATTATGATATACGGTATTTATTTTCAGTATACTTGACAGTGACACAGTTATGTATAAAAGAAAGTGGGTAGAGTATTTAATTGAAAGGTCATTACAAGTGATAGGCACTGTTCTATATTTTCTAAATTCTACATAGTGAAGCCAGTCCATGTAAAAGTGTCCTTGCAGTAACTAAATGAAGATTGTATCCCGTGTCATTCTGAGAAATGTGAACAATATATTTAGGAAGCACTGCCCTGATGGGTGCTGGATGAATTGGGCTCCTGCCCCACAAGATTCAAATGTAGTTAGTAAGTATTCCAAAATGCAGAGTGCAGAGTTTGCATACGTAATTATGAAAAATGTGATCAGTTATTTTAATAATGGTTTAAATCCAAGTATAATACATGTTCCAGAAATGCTATTTGTACTTAAATAGGCATGTTCTAAAAATGCACTTTTCTGTTATTTAAGCGCATATTTCTTTTCAAATAACTGATAAATTTTCTATTCACGCTTGTAATGATGTGTACTTGCTCTCTCCAACCATGTGTAATGTATTGTCAACGTGATCTGTTTAGAAATTACATTTTCTTAACTGGAGCTGGAGCCAAACCGAAACAGGTACTTCCTTCCAAGTACCAATTTCCCTCTGGGTCGCAAACACATTTTATTGGCAGTTATTGAACTGAAAGTTTGTTTGTGTAAGGTCAATTTCTAAACACTGAATTTCTTACATGTGCTGCGGCATATTTGCTTTGATATTTACTTTTACTTTTTTTTTTTGATACATTTAAGCTATAACTTTTTAAAATAAAATTTTCTTTGTTGTCCATTGCTTTGCTTCTGAGCTTATCATTTTGTTTTTTGTTTTTCACTACTGATAATCCATCTCTTTTGATCATATGTAAGATATCCCACTGTAGGGAAAGGCATTGAACAGTGAATCCTAACACAGTCAACCCAGTGTGTTGGAATATCTGTCTGCACACTACTTGGGAAGTAAGGCAGCTGGAATAAATGTTTCAGGGCCCTAGCTTAGATCAACAATGTGTTCGTTTGTGCTTTGTCTCGTGGCCAATGGTCTTACTGATCTCCAGACTTATAGTGGCCCACTGGGATTTTTATTTTTTTTGGTGAGATCTAGGAACTGTTTTTTAGTTTTCTATGGGGAAAAAAGGCTATTCCCCAGCCCTCACCCAGGCCAAACATTGCATGTGCACCTCTGGACGTTAATATTGCTGTGGACTGTTTAAAATGATTACCGTAGATTCCTTTTGTTGAGAATAATTCAATCATATTCCTGGTATGAAGCAGTCTGTTATTTTAATAGAACACAATGATTTCAATGAGAATGAGTTCAGTAAAATGAATTGCTTGTTACTATCACTTCTGACTGCTTTTAAGTGTATTATTTTCTTGTGCTTTAAAACAGGACATGGTAATATTCATAAGGTTAGAAAAAAATGATTGAAAAAATACCACTAGACTTGTAGAATATTGTACAATTTTAAAATAAATGGGGAAAAAAAAAACAACACAATGACATTGCAGCTACAAGAACGCTCTTCCTTTTTTTTTTTTTAAACTGTCAAAGCATGTTGTGGAGCCAATATGCATATTGACATGCTATTAATGTTCAGATATTACTTGTACTTCCACCTTGAATATTCAGAGGTGTATCATGAGGCCATTTTTAGCCATCAGCAGTCTTTCTTTACAAGAGTTCTTTTTTTGGAAGCAATGTTTGGTCGAATGCTGTTTTAGATTTTAAAGTCCTCACTCATTTCTACTTCAAAACAGAATTCTGATTAAAAAAAAAAAAACACTGGATTTCTACTCTGTTAAATTGATCTGTTTATTTTCTACTTCGGTTTCATTGACATTACGAAGTAACTTCTGAGTTTAAGCGATGGACCTCCAATACCTTGAGTTAGTATTCCAAGGTAAACTGGGGATTTAATTTTGCACCTCAAACTTCTTAAACGGTGTTATTATTTTCAAGTCATTGGTTTAGATAATAAACGCAGGCAATATATTATGAACAGGAAACCAAATATAAAAAACCTTCACTGCAGCCAGTTGATTTTGCTGCAGTATGTGAAAATAAATCTCCAATTTCAAAAACATCAATCAGATTTTATTCTTGATCAGCATCTCACAAGTCTTAATTGAAATTCCCTTGCTTCAGTGTATATTATTTTATCTGTTCGTGAATGTCCAAAATCCTCTCTTGAAATTATCTACTCATAACATCCTACAGTAGTGAATTAAAAAAAAAATCCTTCCTTCTGATCACAGATGCTGACCTTGTGACACTCGTACTGTCTATGGGATGAAAGTGCCTATGAAATATTTTTACTGACCTTGAATATATTTGTATAGTTTCATAAAATTTGTTAGGAAAAAACATGATTTACACAAATCTTTCCCCATAATTGAAACCCTTAAAGGTGCACTGTAGGCACTGTAACTGCTTGACCTCATTGAATTGGTTATAGTGTCTGGAGTTCGCTGGCATCATTCTTCCATTTAGTGTTAAAAACCTTTATTTGATGTTTTAATGCTAAACAAGAGTCTCCTCTGTGCTGCTTGGACTAATGAGGAAGGATTAGCCTGAGTGGCAGTGGGCAGTTGTGATTGGCTGAGAGTATCAGTTCAGCACTTTCAGCCTATCACAGTGCCCACTTCTGTTTCGAATTGCAATGGTTAGAAGGAAGTGTGTAAAGATCCTGTCTTAACCAAATCTCCAGTAGGGGCCAGACTTTGGGTGGTCAGAGACCATTATTTCGTGTTCGAAAATGGTTTAATACTAAGTAGAGGAAGAGTGCCATAGGACTCAAGGCACTGAAAAAGTCACTGAGATTAAATGGTTACAGTGTCCCTTTAATTTCCATAACATATTTAGGGCAAAAACTAAAATATGAAAATGTCTCTCAAAAAGCACATTTGTAAAAAATAGAGATGATTAACATCATCTAGGGTTTTTTCTTAGAAAAAAACCCACAAAATCACCACCGTAGCAAACTGAAAGATACTCTCTTGGTCTGCAGAGTTCCCCATGCCACACCTTGCAACATTGTTTCAAAAACTAGCCCCCTAAGCCACAAACTGTCAGGATTTTAGGAATTTTACCACATGACAGGAGGCTTCATATTTGCATATCTTTCTTTACTGAAAACTCCAGCAGCATAGAAACAGTAACAACCAATCAGAGAAAAGATATGGTGCCCATAAAAGGCCCTGTCTATGACATCACTTCCTCTTTCTTTGCTGCTGCAGCCAAGATCAGGTCAGAGTATTTTGCCTCTCTGGCAATTGCTTACTATACTTTGTTGTTTAATGAACTTTGTTTGTTTCACTGTACATTGATTTATTTTTCGATTGCCCCTACCTTGGTCCCCTTATCCCTGTCCCTGTATTCTGTGACTTTATGCTTATGCCCCCCTGTTAGTTCCCACTTTTCTGCCGTTACCCGCGAGCACAACGGCTCTCAGTGCTGCGTGCGCCACGCGGGCCGGCCCCTTCTAATTTCGTGGGGGCCTGTATGGGGACGGGTGGAGGGAGACTGGGGTCAGCGGTTATTTCGTGTATCTAATTCCCTTTGTTTCGTGCCGCGCGAGCGACCGCGGCGCACCTTCACGCGGGCGGCGGCCATCTTGGATCTCGCGGCTCGCGAGATACCGGACGGCCGCCTTCCCCGCTCGCTCGGCGGATGGGAAACTCACCCGACCGCCGGGCTCCACATCTGTATACCCTCCCTAGTGTACACTAAGGGAGTGAATTAGAAAATTATAGTTATTTTGTTCCATGTTTTTCCCCCTGTGGGGATTTGCCTCAGTGCCTGCCAACTGTTCTGCCTCAATTACAATGCACGCATGCATTTAAAGAGACAAACTAATTTTTTCAACACAATGCAATGTCTGGCTTAATTAACCATTCACCTACCACTGATTAAAGCTAATAAAACGAAATCTGTTAAATCAGAGATTACAACTTCCCCCTTTACGTGTCATACATTTGCCTCTCTTTGTATATCATGCTAGTGCAGTATTTTGACATCTATATGATTGCGTTTGATAATTTACTATGAAGTTACCCACATGACCCACATGAAAGGTGTGCTATGGGAAATGACAGGCAGGATATGACATATTGTATGGTGGCTCAGGGGTTACAGGCTTGCACTGGGAATTTTCCTCCATGAGTTCAACTCCCCTGTACAGCAAGAGTTCAATCCGCTGTGGAATTACACACTGGCTAGAGGATCATGTATGCTGATTTTTCTTTAACATTCCCCTGTTGCGATTTTTTGCCACAATGCCTGCCAACAGTGTCTGCCAGACAAATACTTACAGGCAGGCATTAAAGGAGACACAATGTTTTTCCTATACCCCAGGATCTTTATGTCTTTGTACCTTACTCAGGGTCACTCTATATTACTATACCCTATCCAGGGTCATTCTATGTTACTATACCCTATCCAGGGTCACTCTATATTACTATACCCTATCCAGGGTCATACTATATTACTATTCCCTACAGGAATCACCCGATCACCGCGCCCTGCATCTGGATTAACCCCTTCAGGGGTTCCCCTCTCTGGGCATATTCATTTATTGATACAATTATAAATTTTATTCTCAGGGATATATCTCTCATGGTGCTTTACACTGGATGACTATATGTTATTATTGTGAAGCCATACAACATCACAGTTGTTATACAAAACATATACTGTACCTATTACAATATCAACTATATCACTGTACCCCACAAGGGCATTTTGTATTATTGTACCCTACAAAGGGTCATATTATATTATATTATTGTACCCTACAAAGGGTCATATTATATTACTGTACCTGACGGTGCAAATTTATGTGGGTGTCCTCTGGGTATTTTTTCATGGCACACCACCTGGGGTGACCCCCCAGATATGCATGCAAGGTCATTCATAGACCATTACGTTGATGTGGGTGTCCTCTGGGTATTTTTCATGGCACACCACCCGGGGTGACCCCCCAGATATGCACGCACGGTCATTCATAGACCATTACGTTGATGTGGGTGTCCTCTGGATTACCACGGCACGCCACCCGGGGTGAACCCCGATGAAATGCACAAAGTCCTATGCCTCAACGTTACCACTGATTACTGCATACATATATGGATGTTTTAACACTGCCTGGCAGTTCTACATTAAAGCAACAGTACCACCTTGCTGGATACGATTTGCAGACAGGATCATGAGTGTATTGCGGAGTACCCTTCACAGGGATACATATCTGTACATTTACCATACCTGGCGTACATATTGAACGTGGGTGTCCTCTGAGTAGATTCTCATGGCACACCGCCTGGGGTGACCCCCAGACATGCATGCAATGCTTGTAAAGTGCAAACAATTATAATGTGGGTGTCCTCTGGGCTTACCATGGCACACCACCTGGTATGACCCCAGTCGAATACACGTGGGCCCTGTTGCTGCAGACTTTATGGAAACAGGTCCCACGGGTTTCTATAATAAGCCTGTATAGTTACATCCGTGCATACAGCTCTGGCGTGCATTTATGGTGAACCCGGACCAGCACTACCGGTCAATCGTGCCTACGCCACAGCTCCCAATAGCCGGATTAATTTAATGGAGGTGACCCCTCTACAATTGACACGAATATTTCATACACTCCGACAATCTGATGCAGGCGATTCAAGCCGCTTTACCTGGGTGATCCCCAGTGCTACCAGGAGTCTAGCACCCCTACGTGCGGACCCTCAAACTCTACTCCCACTGACGGGTCATGAAGAACACTCTCAACCCCCTAGGACTTCTGGGCATTGGTAAACGACGCAGTAGCGGCCTCGGTGGAGAAGGTTTTCTTGTTATGAGCTCTGCCCCAAACTGCTTGCTGGAGACCTCAGCAACAAGGTAGCGTGGCCGAGCGGTCTAAGGCGCTGGTTTTAGGCTCCAGTCTCTCTGGAGGCGTGGGTTCGAATCCCAGACCCACGAGCCTTCATGTAAAAAACGGCAAGAGAAGGGCTCCAACCCCCCTGCCACTAGGGTCTAAGGCAAGTCGCCCATGGAACAGACCAAGTAGACGGAACACCAGGAATTTGTGACCCGGTCCACCACAATCTTCCGACAAAGAAGACTACTATCCACCATGCACGTTGTACAATAATAGATCACTCACACGAAGACAACTCGCCTTCTGAGGAAGTGGAATGTAAGAACGACTAATATTCGGCCCTGAAGCACAAGCTCTACTATTTGACAGCGGGAACTTACCCACCACACTAACTTTAGTCCAAACCTCGCTGAAGCAAATCCTCCACACCCCTTTGGGGAAAGGTGTTTTGGGAAGACTGGTTGGTAGCGGAACCGAACCACCAACCGCTTCATCTACTAGTGAGACATCCTATCATCAAGGGAACGTGGTATATCCTACGTGGTATACAAACGCTTCAGGATAGAGAAAATCAACCTTCTACTAGACCTCCTGAATGATAACGACTGGTTTACACATCTGGACCCCGAGGACACATACTTGTCAATATCCGCTACCCTACACTACCTAATTTTCCTCCGATCCCAGTGATGAGGACTAACACAGCAGTTTATGACTCCGTGGTACCCACAAAGCTACTGAAGACGGTGAGGACTCACATCCGCGAATTTGGACGTGCGATGTCTCGGGTACCTGGAAGACTTGCTGACCCTCTGCGAATCCAGGCTACGTTTGCAGTCAAAGTGGCGTTCACGTTCTGGACTCCATGGGTTTTTTGGTAGTACGCAGACTAATTGCTCCCCCATCTGTGTCGGGTCAGTTCCTCGTTTCGACATCGGCTTGGAGAACTACGTTCCGCGTCGGTCCCCGACAAGATAACCCCTATACGGATGGATGTCGGACACGCTCTAAGGTTGGATACGATTCATCTCAGAATACTCACCGGATGGTGGGATCCCTCTCCTCCTCTCCTCTTCCATACAATCGAGATTCCCTGGCCCACTACACTACGGGACCATACGACTGCTGGCTAGATACATACACGCCGGTCACTCATGCGACCACTGGATCCCACTGTCGGCAGAAGTGAGGATGGAATTTCGATGGTGACTACTTCACTTGCAAACTTGGATCGGCAATCGATCTTTGACTCTTCCTCTGGATACGTAGTGGCGGATGAACCCATGCAAACTGACCCAACCGCTCTCCACAATGGCAAGGGTGCTTTGATACACACACACACACACACACACTGGTTATCGCTCATACTCATGACACCCCTCGGACAATGCCAACCGTGATTTCCCGGATCGCCTGGGGACATCTCGCGAAGACCCTCTACCACTCCCTACCTTCCCTCTGCTTTTGACGGGACCTCAGGGGAAGCCCACTCCTTTGTCAGGGAAGGATGACTGGCACTAGTGGACTGGACGATTTCAGGGCCTCCTGAAATGTCCACGACCTATTGCATCAACTAAGACCTCTGATGGGACTCAGGTCCCCGGCACCAGGAAATGCTATGTTTCTGCCTGACCGGCCTGGAGTGTTTGTAGGGTGGAAAGGGATTCCGATCCCTTTACCGCACCTGCCCCACCGATCCTTAACTATCTGTTACACCTGGTCTCGTTGGGGCGGTCATATCGATCCCTCAACGTAATCGGATCCGCCATATCGGTGGCGCACGTTCCGGTACAGGACGGACCAGTAGGTCAAGATCCACGGGGTTGTCGACTACTACGGGGTGCCGAATTATCGAGACCCGGCACCCAAGTATTCACACCTCTGGCAGGTGGACGTGGTGCTGTGATTCCTTGAGGGAATAGCAGGACAATCCTTGCTTGTCACGGAAACAACTTTCAGCCAAACTAGCCCTCTTGTTATGCCTCGTCTTATTTAGACGGGTGACGGACGTTAGGGCTTTCGATATGAATGGTTTTCTCTATGACACCAGATGGGATTACCTTTACCATATCAAGACGAACTAAGTCCAGTTCATCTTCGGTGTCATACCCATACTTTGTGTCAGACACCAAACTAGGTGGGGTCGGAACGCTAATGGAGTATACCGAAATCATTCCCCCTTCGTATTCATGCAACGGGTCTACTCCTGACTTCTTACGTGGAACCTCATGGAGAGGTGCCTACCGCTACACTGGCCAGATGGAGCCGCTGGCTATTGCATCTGGCGGGCGTCAAACCTTTTTTGGAGCCCACTCGGTCAAGGGAGCGGTGGCCCCACAAGTTCTTTTCGGCCGACGCTTCCCTAACCGACACTACACGATGCGCAGTTTGAGCGCGAGAGGGTACGTTTAGAACGCTCTATTTTAGCAAACATCTCATACTTCCTTCACACTGGTCAATTCTAAGCTTTAAAAATGCAAATATGAAGCCTCCTGTCATGTGGTAAAATTGAAGATTATACTAGCTTTAGTGTACTAATAATCTTAATTTTAGTAATGACAGGAGGCGAATATTTCCCACCCTATAGGATCCCTCCCATGTTTTCTCGTGTTGAACAGAATATACACTTTATGTTCAGGAAGGTAAGTACGTTATGGTTGTATGTTTGCTACTTAGATATGTGGCTTGAGAGACTTGTATAGGTTGAATAATTAGACATGTACCTTGAATTATGTTGTATTTATAGATTCTTAAATATCATTGCTTTAGAATTAATATATATATGGATATGTTACTCATTCTAGTATCCATTGGTATATCAGATTCTTAATGTTTATTGTATGCGGACAAGTTATCACGCCAGAGTCCTTTCACCTTTTTCTTATTCTTACAGCGTGAACGTCTTCTCCTCAAGACAAAGACTCACCTCCCATAAATCTACATCACGGAACTACTGGAGTTGATTATTCTACTATGTTGTGGAACTGTTGACGTGATATGATTATGTTTATTGTTGCTATTTATTGTTTCACTTCAAAGAAAGAGGAAGTGATGTCATAGACAGGGCCTTTTATGGGCACCATATCTTTTCTCTGATTGGTTGTTACTGTTTCTATGCTGCTGGAGTTTTCAGTAAAGAAAGATATGCAAATATTCGCCTCCTGTCATTACTAAAATTAAGATTATTAGTACACTAAAGCTAGTATAATCTTCAATTTCTAAGTTCTCTGCTTATGGGTATTCTGACAAAACCTGAAGCATTGGTGTTGCCTGAGGACTGCAGTGGGACCTACTGCTGTGTAGACCTATAGCAAATAAAGGTATTTTATAAGTACACAGTTAATCTGTAAATGTCATGGTAACTTAATCTTTTTTTTTTTTTTTTTTAATTCTTTATTTTTGAGTGCATGAGGATTACAACATAGCTTACTCTGCCACGACAGCGGTCATAAGCTTGAACATGTCACATTGTGATATAGTGGTGGCATATAAACATTGCACATTTTTATATTAGATTAACAGACAATAACAATAATAAAAAAACTGTCGACTTTTGGCATTTGTTTTTCGAGACATAGTTACATAGTTACATAGTTAGATAGCTGAAAAGAGACTTGCGTCCATCAAGTTCAGCCTTCCTCACACCTGTTTTTTGCTGTTGATCCAAAAGAAAAAAAAAAAAACCAGTTTGAAGCACAATTTTGCAACAAGCTAGGACAAAAAATTCCTTCTTGACCCCAGAATGGCAGTCAGATTTATCCTTGAATCAAGCAGTTATTACCCTACATTGAAAGATTATATCCTTGAATATTCCGTCTTTGCAAGTATGCATCTAGTAGCTGTTTGAACATCTGTATGGACTCTGATAAAACCACTTCTTCAGGCAGAGAATTCCACATCCTGATTGTTCTTACAGTAAAAAACCCTTTCCTTTGCCTTAGACGAAATCTTCTTTCTTCCAGTCTAAACGCATGGCCTCGTGTCCTATGTAAAGTCCGGTTTGTGAATAGATTTCCACACAATGGTTTGTATTGGCCCCGAATATATTTGTATAATGTTATCATATCCCCTCTCAGGCGACGTTTTTCTAAACTAAATAGGTTTAAATTTGTTAACCTTTCTTCATAGCTGATATGTTCCATTCCTTTTATTAATTTTGTAGCCCGCCTCTGCACTTTTTCTAGTGCCATGATATCCCTCTTTAGAACAGGTGCCCAAAATTGCACAGCATATTCAATATGTGGTCTTACCAGTGATTTATAGAGAGGCAAAATGATATTCTCGTCCCGAGAATGAATGCCCTTTTTCATGCATGACAATACCTTACTGGCCTTGGCCACTGCTGATTGACATTGCACATTGTTGCATAGTTTGTTGTCTATAACAATTCCCAAGTCCTTTTCGTGTGTTGTTATCCCTAATTCGCTTCCATTAAGGGTATACGTTGCTTGTGTATTCTTTACGCCGAAGTGCATAACTTTGCATTTTTCAACATTAAATTTCATCTGCCATTTGAGACTATCGTCGTGGAGCTGACGTTGGGGTAAGGTGACAGCTTGGTGCCATACGTGGGGGTAATTGTGGGGGCCCAAGAGATTCACGGTCGGGTAGTCGGCTAGCGAAGCTTAGTCGAGCCAGGCACTTCACACTTTCGGTCAACCTGTCTGGTTGTCGTGGGAGGTGGTCTAACTGAACACACTGACATTTACAATATGTTGAGGTTGGTTCGTGCTTATGTGGTGAGCATCAGGTCAGTCAGTGCTCATTTGGTGTATGCATGAGTAGTCATGGTGTGCGTCGTTGTTCCTCGTGTGTCGCCCCGTGGGCCACTAGACCAATGGGGAGGGGAGGGTAGTCTGTGTGTGTCCTGTCGTGTTGGCTGTGAGTGGTGGGAGCAGAGAGGCGACTGTGCTAATAGCCTCCTGTGGCCGTTTTCCGCAGATTATCTGCGATCTCAGAGTTAAGTGATGGGCTATATGCGGGCAGGTCATGGTGCCAAAGGGCTGTAGGTAAACTAGAAAACATGCAAAAGTCCTGATAAAGACAACATGTAGCTTGAGAGTCCTTTAGGGTCCACGTGCACCGGCCCCCTCAGGGGGATCCAGCCTCGATCGTCGTGGCACGAAAATTTTAGCCTTCTCTGGGTTCCAATCGTGTGAGGGTCTCGCGTTCTTCTGGGGCATCGCCTGTTGCATGATGTCCGGAGGTAATCCCAGCACTGGCAGCATGTTTCGGGCGTCTTGAAGGTTGTGGACCACATGCCTGTTTTTGCCCCGTACGATGAGAAGGGAACGGTCCGGGCGCCATCTATATGGTATATTTTTCTGTCTAAGGAGCGTGGTAAAGGGCTTTAATGAGCCTCTCCAGGCCAATGTGTCGCCCGTTAGATCCGGGAAGAAAGCCAATGAATGTCCTTCAAACGTAAGTGGCTCCTGCGCTCTAGCTGCTGCCATGGTTGCGGCCTTGTCTTTTCTGAACTGAAAGCGGATTATGAGGTCGCGGGAAGACGTCGCTGGGGCTGTGGCCGGCTTTGGGATCCGGAATATACTTTCCAGAGGAATGGCTTTGGCTGCTTTTGGTGTGTGAAGGCCGGTGAGTAGCCTGCGCACGTAATGGGGCAGTTCTTCTGTGGGCAGATCGTCCGGTATCCCCCGTACCTTAATGTTGGTGGCTCTGCGCCCGTCTTCCGCTGCGGTGAACCGCCGTTCGAGGGCCATGGTCGTTTGTTTAAGGTGAGTAACCTCCAATTGCAGGGAGGTGAAAGTTAGTTCGTGGGCTGTCGAGGTGACTTCCAGGGTGTCCAGCCTCGTGGTGATGCCTTGAAGCTCCGTGCGGAGCGCGGCTATGTCCCCTTGGAGCGTGGTTTGCAGGCCTGCAAGCAGGTTTTTTAACACCGCTGTTGTGACCGGTGCTCCATCTGGGTCCTGGGGTTTGGGCACAGCCACCGGTTGTCTCGGTGTTGCTATCGGGTCTTCCTCCAGGGAGTATTCTTCCGATAAGTCGGAGTAGCTGTCGGCGAAGGTCGCCATATTGGGCCCTGAGGTTTCGAGGGCCTGTCTCCACATTGCCCCAATGTCATGGTTCTGGCTTGGCCGATCCGGCTTTGATTTTTTCGATTTGCGACCCATAATCGCTCTGCTCTCTTGTGCTGACGGTCGTGGTGATTTTAAGCGGTTTTATCGGGCTGTAGCACTGTTTTTTGCGGTATTTGCTCAGGAGCTCCGACGCCATGCGACCTCTCTGCTTCGCAGTTAGGCTCCGCCCCGGTAATAACTTAATCTTAAATGATAAAGAATCATATTTTATCAGTGCATTGTGCTAGCATATTTAAGAATATCTCTAAAATAATACCTAATAGGCCTTTTCCCTCCTGTTATTTAAGTGCTGTTATCCTAGAAGTGAACAACCTATGCTCGGCATGCCCGTTAACAGGAGAACCCTCTCCTGGCTGTGTGACACTGGTGCAACCATAAATATATTTCTAAATGCCATTATTTAAAATTGCAAGTTCACCAATGCAATAAGCTCTGTCATGGAGCAATAAACAAATTACCGTATATACTCGTGTATAAGTCGAGTGCAGTTTTGTGACCAGCAATTGTGAAATATGCTATGCCTCGTGGATAAGTCAAGGGTAAAACGTGGGGCTATAAAATTCTGTGATTTTTTATAATTATATACACACACTCATACAAACACACACACTGCATTATATATATACACACACACACACACGCATACAAACACACACACTCTGTGTATATAATGCAGAGTGTGTGTGTTTGTGTGAATGCAGAGTGTGTGTAGTGTGTAGTGTGTGTGAACAGGGTGGGCGGAGGGCTTTTTTTATATACATTTTTTTTTTTTATTCTAATATTATTTAATTTTTTTTGTCCCCCTCCCTCCCTGCTTGTTAACAAGCTAATTGTTATATTTATATTGGAAGCACCTACACAAACTTTTGAATATATCTGCTTGTTAACTGGTCAGGGAGGGGGGCTATCTTAATCCCTTGTGGTCCAGTGGCATGGGTTGTGCAGGGGAGGAGCTGGCAGGAAGCGTTTACTTACCTTTCCTGCAGCTCCGTTCAGCTCCCACTGTAAGTCTCGCGGTTTGCATGCCACGCGGAGCCGTGGCAACGCTCTGATGGCCGCGGTCTCGTTAGACTTACAGTGGGAGCTGACAGGGGAGCTGCACGGAGCTGACAGGAGCTACAGGAAAGGTAAGTAAACGCTTCCTGCTGGCCCCCAACAGGACCGCTGGGCTTGTAATGAGCCTGGCGGTCCTGGTCTGTATTATGGCAATGTAAGTTGAGTGTAAGTCGAGTGGGGCTTTTTCAGCACAAAAAATGTGCCGAAAAACTCGACTTGTACTCGAGTATATACGGTATGGCTTGTGTGTAGAGGGTGCCATCCAGAGGTTACTGGGAAGGTTAAGAATATCAAACATTTACTTTGTCCAAACATTATACTCCATTTTACAGTCTGCGATGCCTGTGCTATTTTCCTCATGGTTATTAGCTGTTGAAGCATTTAATTATGGAAAGTGAAGCACTGGATTACATTGGGTTAATACCCACAGTAATCGTTATTGGAAGGCTGAGAGCCTTTTCTTCTCAAAAAACATTTATGCTAAAATGCTGATCTGTAAAGTAGATGGAACAAGGCACTGCACGGTTGGATGCTATAGTTTCAGACAGCCGTAAATCTAAATTGGGCAGACCTAGATGGGCCGAATGGTTCTGATCTGCCGTCACATTCTATGTTTCTATGTAAATCATATACAGATAGGGATACTATGCACACCAAGAAAAACAGTGTACCCGCAACGCTTCACACATTACTCTTCATGACGTGTCTAAACAAATTTTATTGTGATGCACCTATTTATTCCTGTTTTTCATTAAACAAAAATGAAAACTGTAACGGATCGACGGGCACCCCGACTGGGTACCTCCATTGAAGGATGCTCCAAGCACTGCAGCAGACACCACAACCACAAACCGGATAAACATATAAATTCTCTCAAGCATATGAATGCTGTATACAGCCGAATAGGACAAACCATGCGAATAGGTGTACACTCCTAGCAGTCAAACTGGAACAGCATACAATAAATCCTCCCCCAATAATGAGACGACACTTCACTTTGAGGGTTAAGCAGGAACTGCAGATTTATTCACACAACCTCCTTTTAAGACATTCTTCCATGCAAGGGAGGGATCCACAACAATTAGTACCACAGCCAATAATGTACCAGTTACCTCCCACACATCTCCTCCTCTTAATGTGACACATAATCCCATTATTCCAGACGCAAATTCCCTGGGTTTCTGGATGTACCCCTAAACATAGGATTACCCCTTTAAATGGGGTTACATCCCCTGGTAGCCCTGATCTGGGTGAGACACATATCCAAAAAATCACCCAGATCGGACCAGGGGTTCGGGAATTATGGAGGGTTAAAGTTTTGACCGACTGCATGGCAAAAGTATCCGAAAATAGTTCCATGTATTTTGGCCCTGCAGTCGGTCACAGAAAAGGGAATGAAAACACACGAATTGCTTGGGTTATGGAGCCTGGGGAGGATTCGGTAGTTTCTACACGAATTGCTGGAAGTCTGGAGGTCTCAGCGGTGTTTGCCTAGTCGAGTGTCCGATTTTAGTTCCAGACACTCGACGGCAAAACACCGCTGTTCGGGAGTTTAAGATGGCCGCCGCCACGTGTTTGTTTCCCGAATGGCGGCCACCCAGAGGACGAAGAACACATTACCTAAATGGCCAATTACCTGTTTGCAACATTGTTGCAAACGGTAATTGGAGGCACACTTATTCCTGGATGGTCTGGTTGTTCGTTAGTTTCACCCAATATAATGAATGGAGTGATTCTACTGAACAATCAGACGAATGCTAAATACACATATACAATTTACCGAACACATAACAACATACATAATATTTAAGACAGCCTGAATGCAATCTGCTACACAGTCTTAAAGGGGCATTGTTCCTAAAAGTCATAATATGTCCACGGATGGCCCTTAACCCCTTAAGGACCAAATTTCTGGAATAAAAGGGAATCATGACGTGTCACACATGTCATGTGTCCTTAAGGGGTTAAAGGGCCAGCAGCAGCAATATAAAATACCACATGCCCAAATATTGCATTCAAAAGTACAAATTTACCAGGGGTCATAGTCAGCAGGTAGGAGGCGGGCAGCCAGGCCTCTCCAATGTCCAGTGGCGAGGCAGATTCCGCCACAAAAACGTTAAACTACAAATCAAATGTTACACTTGACTTTACATAAGAGTACAGGGGAATTTATCAACCATATGCTAGTGGCACAATTAGGGATCAACTGAGACAATGAACAAGAAATCAAATTTAAAAAAACAAGCAACATTTAGTTTCCTGTCTGTGCAGCTCTAGATTTACACTCAGTACAAAAACTTGGTGGATTGGCTTGGAGAGCTAACTTTCCAATTTCGTTACTCAAAATTAAACTGCAGAATATAAGTTGGAAAATCTTACAAAAACTGTACGTTTGAATCAATCAGTCCGGTTGCGTGAAATCTTAAAGTATGTAATCGACTGCAAAAAAAAAACTACAGAAATTACCACTTGCGTAAAAAAATAAGTTCCATTACGTGGGCAGGAAGAATCTAGTTTCAAAATAAATAACACAAAAAATATGAGAACAGTCCCCCAAACAGAATAGCCTTCCCAAATCCTACCAAGCCAAACTCGTGTTGCTTTCAAAAGTGCAAATAAATATCTTGTTTTATCTATAGAAAAAATACAGTAAAGATGTAGCAATAGGAAAGTTTAGATGTCATACAAAATAAGCGTTCGCAACATCTAACTGGTCTGTAGTATGACCATACAGGCTTTGTTCAGTTGTATCATCTACGGCGATCTCTCAACATTGAAGTTTGAGCTGGTAGGGTTTTTCCTAACGGTATGGCCACGCTGAGCACACAGTCTGCTAGTATGGCCTAGAATTTGAATCCCAATCCTCAGAAATCAACTCCCAGAGAACAAGAGGATTTATTAACGTTGACCAGCAATGCTTTTGCCGTTCACCTATGGCTATGGTATAGCTGTATCTACACACTATCCCAGACTGATTATTTGTCCTGTCTGTGTCCTCCAAACGTCACCAACAATTCAGTGCACTTCTCGCTTAATCACCTCTAATATGTATAAAAATTTGAGAAAGAAAAACACCTCAAATAAAGACGTAAATCTTTGATGAAATCGTGAGGAATTAGTTACACAGTATGGCCACACAATGCACTGCGTGTTTGTCAGGTCCTTCCATTATAACGGTTCATACTAGTATGCTGCTAAAGTCAATAGATACAATACAGAAAATCAATCCACATAAAACCAGTTTATCAAGCTGCATAAAACAACTAGAATTTTTTAAACAAAGTTTCCATGCAACACTAAAAAGGCCCTGACCCAATGGTTTGTGTAAAGAATAAATTCTGTACATGAAACTTTTCTCTACCGGGTCTCACAGCAAGGAACTCAGAAGTATCTAATGACGCACGTGTCCAAGAATGGATGGCTCCAAACTGTAATATATATGTATATGTGTATAGTATATAAAAAGGTATACACACGAAGAAGTAAATCACATCCACCATGAACCTCAAATTAAAAGGTTGAGGTCACTTACCATCACCAGCCAGATTCCATCTGACTGTTTATACAGTTGCAAGAGAAAGTATGTGAACCCTTTGGAATGATATGGATTTCTGCACAAATTGGTCATAAAATGTGATCTGATCATCATCTAAGTCACAACAATAGACAATCACAGTCTGCTTAAACTAATAACACACAAAGAATGAAATGTTGCCATGTTTTTATTGAACACACCATGTAAACATTCACAGTGCAGGTGGAAAAAGTATGTGAACCCCTTGATTTAATAACTGGTTGAACCTCCTTTGGCAGCAATAACTTCAACCAAACGTTTCCTGTAGTTGCAGATCAGACATGAACAACGGTCAGGAGTAATTCTTGACCATTCCTCTTTACAGAACTGTTTCAGTTCAGCAATATTCTTGGTGTGAATCGCTTTCTTGAGGTCATGCCACAGCATCTCAATCGGGTTGCGGTCAGGACTCTGACTGGGCCACTTCAGAAGGCGTATTTTCTTCTGTTTAAGTCATTCTGTTGTTGATTTACTTCTATGCTTTGGGTCATTGTCCTGTTGCAACACCCATCTTCTGTTGAGCTTCAGCTGGTAGACAGATGGCCTTAAGTTCTCCTGCAAAATGTCTTGATAAACTTGGGAATTAATTTTTCCTTCGATGATAGCAATCCGTCCAGGCCCCAAACCATGATTCCCCCACCACCATACTTCACAGTTGGGATGAGGTTTTGATGTTGGTGTGCTGTGCCTCTTTTTCGCCACACATAGTGTTGGGTGTTTCTTCCAAACAACTCAACTTTGGTTTCATCTGTCCACAGAATATTTTGCCAGTACTGCTGTTTTGTTTGGACAGCAGTGGCTTCCTCTGTAGTATCCTCCCATGAAATCCATTCTTGTTTAGTGTTTTACGTATCAGGGATGTTAGCATTTGCCAGTGACTTTTGCAAGTCTTTAGCTGACACTCTAGGATTCTTCTTCACCTCATTGAGCAGTCTGCGCTGTGCTTTTGCAGTCATCTTTACAGGACGGCCACTCCTGGGGAGAGTAGCAGCAGTGCTGAACTTTCTCCATTTATAGACAATTTGTCTTACCGATGAAGACAAATGATGAAGACCGATGAACAGCCAGGCTTTTGGAGATACTTTTATAACCCTTTCCAGCTTTATGCAAGTCAACAATTCTTAATCGTAGGTCTTCTGAGAGCTCTTTTGTGTGAGGCATCATTCACATCAGGCAATGCTTCTTGTGAAAAGCAAACCCAGAACTGGTGTGTGTTTTTTTATAGTGCAGGGCAGCTGTAACCAACACCTCCAATCTCATCTCATTGATTGGACTCCAGTTGGCTGACATCTCACTCCAATTAGCTCTTGGAGATGCCATTAGTCTAGGGGTTCACATACTTTTTCCACCTGCACTGTGAATGTTTACATGGTGTGTTCAATAAAAACATGGCAACATTTCATTCTTTGTGTGTTATTAGTTTAAGCAGACTGTGATTGTCTATTGTTGTGACTTAGATGATGATCAGATCACATTTTATGACCAATTTGTGCAGAAATCCATATCATTCCAAAGGGTTCACATACTTTTTCTTGCAACTGTATTGTTTTCAATAACAGTCATTTTTCATTACAAAGACACACAATCAGAAAATACATTTACAATACATTTTCCTGTAATGTGTTGGAAAGCAAGTTATAATTATGAAAAATAAAAATAATTAAAAGCACATAATTAAGACAGGTTTCAAAAAGATAAATATGAAGAAAGAGGTTTTTTAAAAAAAGACTGAACAGTTCAATACATTGAAACTGTCTTTAACGTTTGGGTAAAATTTGCTCTAAACAGAAAAAATGAATCCCCTCTCTACCTTCTTTACTCTTCTTTGTAATTATCCAATTTATAAACCGCAAACCACATCTATTTAACGTGGTCTCTACTATTTAGCATAAATATTTGTTGGGCCTTTTTGAATCCTTTCAAATATTCTATCCTCTGATTTCTTGTTGAAATAGTCAGTTATATGTTATATAATGCAAACACCATCTCATAATAAAAACATAAGTAACAAAAAAAACATTTTAAAATCTCATAAATCACTATTTTGTCTTTGAATTCCTCGTCTAAATTATAATGCTGTGCTTCATATAATCCATTCTAGCCTTCAAAAGAATTATTTTTCTAAAACGTTTGTATTCTCTCTCTAAACCATCTAAATTCTTCTGTGCTTTTATTTATTTCTTTTTAAAATTCGATGATAAAATCCTGAATGATCGAATACAATATGCATGAAAAAAAATCATATCTTTAACTTATCTCATTGGAACATGTGAAATTGGAAAGGGCTCTGTACCTATATATATTTTTTTATATTTATATGCATAGTGCATGCAAATATCTATTTTGCTCAATATTTCAGCATTTATAGATGTTTGCGAAACCTGCCTAAACAAACTCTATGTCCATCAATAGAACATAAAAGGTACCAGCATCGACGTTTAGTGATGGCTTGTGCTACATATGTAAATTTATAATTTATTTTCATGTGCTTATGTCTTGTAGGGATAAAATAAAGTGGCAATGTCAGCACATTTCAAAAGCAATTTGGTTAGTCTGTACAAAACACTGCTTTATATCTTTTTTTTTCCTCTTTAAATGGTCATTGCGGCATACAAAAATAAATATTTTTGTACATGAAATGAAAAATAAAACCGTAAAGTTTAGAAAAATATTGCTGAGTCTCTATTTCTTATTTGTTTTCCTTGGAGACAGTCTTTACTGTATTTTAATTATATTCTTTAATATTTAAGTATATCTATTCATTCAATTTTGCTTGGAAATAATAAGGAATTTACTTACCAAAAACCTATTTAATAGGGTATTGTTTGAAAGTCCAAGCTGTACCGGTGTGTGAGGGTACTGCCATGAGCACATTTTAGCTGGGTTTATTTACTAAACTGTAAGTCGATAAGTTGCAAAACATAAAACACAAAAAAACATTTTTTGCAGGTTTTTCAAAGCGAGTATTTTTTCAACTTAGAAAAGTTTAGAGCTTCAGTGAAAAGGAAAAATGTTTAACCTATCAATATTTTCCTGATCACTATGGTAGCATTAAAGGGACACTGTAGGCATGGTTTATGTTTCATCTAATTAAATTGGTTATAGTGTACCTGGAATCCCCTGGTGCACTAATTTAATGCACATTAAACAATTTAAAGGGACACTATAGTCACCAAAACAACTACAGCTTATTGAATTTGTTCTGGTGAGTAGAATCATTACCTTCAGGCTTTTTGCTGTAAACACTGTCTTTTCAGAGAAAATGCAGTGTTTACATTACAGCCTAGTGATAACTTCACTGGCCACTCCTCAGATGGCTGTTAGAGATCCTTCCTGGGTCATGGCTGCCTAAAATGCATCCAAACATTCAGTGTCTCCTCCCTCTGCATGCAGACACTGAACTTTCCTCATAGAGATTCATTGATTCAATGTATTTCTATAAGGAGATGCTGATTGGCCAGGGCTGTGTTTGAATCATGCTGGCTCTGCCCCTGATCTGCCTCCTTGTCAGTCTCAGCCAATCCTATGGGGAAGCATTGTGATTGGATCAGGCTACCACTTCTGATGATGTCAGCAGACTGCTTGTTTTTCGGAGTCTAACAGCATGCAGAGTTACAGCTTTAAGGCTTGAATACAGTACGATTTTTACTATATTTATGGAGGCATGAGGGGCCCAGGGGGGCTAGAATGTGGTTTTAACACTATAGGGTCAGGAATACATGTTTGTGTTCTTGACCCTTTAGTGATCCTTTAATTATTTTATGTTTAAATGCTCAACAAGAGTCCCTAGCAGTCCAATCTGTCTGTCGGCTTTAGCTAATGAGGAAGTATTAGTCATAGCAGCAATAGGCAGCTGTGATTGGTTGATATGCCATAGCCACACCTCCAGAAGGGACTATTATTTAGTGTAATACTGCTCTAAAATGGTCTAGCACTGAATGGAGGGACAATCCTAGGGGACTGCAGGCACTATAATCATTCCAAAGGCATGACATGGTTCTAATGACTACAGTGGCCCTTTAACCTGAGGGACAGCTCCTCCAATCATGGCAGATAGGACAACGAACCATAATTCAGCAATTCATTTAAATAGAAATGCCCCCTCTCTGTTATACAGGTTTTGTAATTAGCTCCACAAGCCTCACAGAAGAAGGGGTGAATGTAATGCTTTCATGGTAACTGATTAGGAAAACAAATATGCAGTAAGCATTAAAACAATTCCCCTTTCTCCTAATCAAATCACGGCAACATCTAATCTGTTTAAAACCCCTTAAGGACACATGACATGTGTGACATGTCATGATTCCCTTTTATTCCAGAAGGGGTTAAATTAGAGGCTTCCACTTAACCCCATATGCCATTTTATAACCTTATTGAGAGAGTTTATATCAGAGCCTGGTCACTAAGAGTGGAATACCTGGGAACTCAACTTATATAAGTCACATTTAGTGGGTTTCTATGGAAAATAAGTGAAACCCTGGATTAGTCTTCTTATGCATCCCATGTTGCACGGTTGTCTCCTTAAAGCAACACTGTAGTGTCAGGAATACAGACATGTATTTATGACACTGTAGTCCTGGTATGGGGGCTTAGGTCCCCGTCAGGGCCGGACTGGAAACTAAAAGCAGCCCTGGAAAAAAATTCTATACCAGCCCAATAATGCGTCGCGCCAGCATAGTGTGCTGATATAGAGGGTGAAAAAATAACTTGAAATTGAAAACTCTTACTCCAACGAAAGAACGCATATAGGGCTTCAAAATAAACAAAAGAGTGCCTATATTTTAAGTAGACGTACATTTGCATGTAATCAATGTTCCAGTACAACTACTTTGGCCTATTAAGGACATTTTAGTAATGGGACTGAAATGCTGAATGTCTGCAATTGCACAACTAAACAAAAATGAAGTTAGCTTGTTTATTTTGAAGTTCTATGGGTGCGCTCTTCACTTTAAATATGTTATGGTGCATGAGTATGCAACTAGCAACAAGACTGGGCCAATACGTGCTCATTACACACACACACACACATATATATATATATATATATGTGTGTGTGTGTGTGTATTACTGTCAGGATCACATCAATTTATGTCTATTACCTTTACCTCGTTTAGTGTATCTTGTCTCCAATTGTCTCCTTTTTTTCTCTTACAGCGACCCTTGTGTTTCTTTTACTTCATCCCAGTCCCTGTGTTTCTTTTTACCCTTCTCCAGCCTCTGTATTTCTCTTTCCCTAGCCCCTTTTGTGTTGTTCTTAGCCCCAGCCAACAAACCTTCTGTGTCTCTTTCTTCCCTCTCCTCCCTGTCTCTCTTCCCCCTCTCCTCCCTGAGTCTCTCTTCCCCATCTCCTCCCTGTGTCTCTCTCTTACCCCTCTGTCTCTTTGTACCCCCATCCCATGTGTCTCTCTATTACCCCTCTGCCTCTTTGTCCCCCTTCCCTGGTGTCTCTCTATTACCCCTCTGTCTCTGTGTCCCCCCTTCTCCTGTGTCTCTCTATTACCCATCTCTTTGTCCCCCCAACCCCTATGTCTCTCTATTACCCCTCTGTCTCTTTGTCCCCCTCCCCTTCCCTGGTGTCTCTCTATTACCCCTCTCTTTATTTCCCCATCCCCTGTCTCTCTATTACCCCTCTGTCTCTTTGTCCCCCCCCCCTTCCCTGGTGTCTCTCTATTACCCCTCTCTTTGTCCCCCCATCCCCTGTCTCTCTATTACCCTTCTGTCTCTTTGTCCCCCCCCTTCCCTGGTGTCTCTCTATTACCCCTCTCTTTGTCCCCCCCATCCCCTGTCTCTCTATTACCCCTCAGTCTCTGTGTCCCCCCTTCCCCAGTGTTTCTATTACCCCTCTATTTGTCCCCCTTCCCCTCTTTTTGTCCTCCACTTCCCCTCTATTTGTCCCCCCTTCCCCTCTATTTGTCCCCCCCCCCTTCACCTCTTTTTGTCCCCCCCCCCCCTTCACCTCTTTTTGTCCCCTTCCCCTTCCCCTATTTTTCTCTGTACCTGCTGCTGCTACAGGAGGACTGAGGGAGGGGGCGGAGCTAACTACCATGCTCCCTCCCGGTTCCCATAATTCCCAGCATCTACAGATCATAGAGTAATCCCTACTCTATGATCTGTAGATGCTGGGAATTATGGGAACCGCGAGGGAGCTTGGTAGTTAGCTCCGCTCCCTCCCTCAGTCCTCCTGTGCTGACAGCTATGCTGCTGTCAGTATCAGTGAGTGTGCTGCTGCATCGCTTAGGCGGCCGCCCGGCACACTCACTGATACTGACAGCAGCATAGCTGTCAGCACAGGAGATGGGGCTGCCAGCCGCAAGGTGAGTAATCACCTCAGAGTGTGCCATGCGGCCGGCGGCCGCGATTTTATTAGACAGCAGGGCTCCCTCTCACTCTCCAGCCCCCCAGGTGCCGCGGCCCACCGGGAAATTTCCCGGTATCCCGGTGGGCCAGTCCGGCCCTGGTCCCCGTCCCTGCTCCGATTGAGCTAAAAAGGTGATTTTACTTACCTTTTCTCCATCGCTGTGCTGGACTTGCAGCGGCTGGCTCTGCTTCCATGACTAAGATCATCAGTCTTGATGATCTCAGCCAATCCAATTCTTTCCCATAGACAAGCACTTAGGAAGCTATGGCGCCTGAGTGGCAAAATGCAGCGCTGCGCCAATCAGCATTTCCTCATAGAGATGCATTGACTCAATTAATCTCAATGGGGAACTTTCAGTGTCTGAGTGACAGCAATTAGAGGTGTTTGCAGAACCATTGGCTTAGTAAGCATAACATTTTCCAATGCTGTGATTGACAGGGAGAGACCTCACCCTGCAAATGAAATGTGCAGGCCAGAAGAGCTCTCCACTTGACCACCAGGTATCTCTTCTGGTCTAGTAAAGAAAAAGGTTCATGGGGGAAGTCCCACCATGAGTTCCCACATTAGGTAACATTAACCATAGTGATGTTGCTGCCTAAGCCATGTAAGAGACATGCAAATCTCTCTACTGCGTGAGCATGCATAGAGTCCCCATGCTGTGCAAGTAAAAGCTGTGGGATATAAGCTGAGAAACATCTCACCGTTTGATGCTGTTACTATTGTACATAATTAGTTTATGTTGAAATCACTATCCTAGGACCACATACTGCACATACTTTTTCTGATCTATACTGTGACTATGTGAGTGATATATGCAATACGTACACGAACAATATACTAGTTTGTGTCTTATTAGTTCAAATGTGGTTTGTTGATTACTGTAACTTAGCTGAACATTAAACCAAATGTATACATACGTGCTATCACATAAGTTTTCTTGCCATTGTGTTAAATAAACTTAAAGCATATGTAAGAGTCTCAGAGTTTGGGGTTTTTATAATGTATTGATTTAATATTTTTTTTTTCATTTATTTTGTGCTATTAGGAAAGTCTGCAGTCAATTCTGCACGTTAGTAAATGAGTAAATGATCAGCAGGTAATTTATTTTTTCCATATTGATGCCAAAGACAATCAACTGTAAAACTTTAAAAGGGGATTTAGAAATAGATTTTTTGTAGCTTACCTCCTGCGGTGTTAGTTGTAATGATTAACCGCAGGATGCATTTTTTTAAAATTATAGAACTTCCTATTTCTAGGGCGACCCAAGAATCTATAATCAGTGCACCACAGTTAGGAAGATTATTTGCCGCATTTATCTAGAGACAAATCTCAACATTTATTTGAAGCAAAATCCACACAGTTTCACCTAATTAGTTTGTTTCTTATTAAATGCATATTGTAAGTAACTCCTGAATGCAGGTGGCTCCAAACTGCTGGGTGACATGATGCTTTATCCTTTTAGTAACCTCATGATAATTCTGTTAATGCAATAATATCACTTATTTTATCTTTGTCATTTATTTTTATACACATACACCTTCTGCACCTGTGAGATATTTGAAGCTTGTAAATGGTAACAAAATGGACAGGGAAACGGGAAGTTTTTAAGGACAAAAGGCAGAAGTATGATAAGTTTGTTATAATTATTATAATGGTTTTAGTTCTACGTTAGCTTCTGGCAGGGCCGCCATCAGGGTGTGACAACTGTGACAGTTGTCAGAGCCCCGGTGGTCCTGGGATGCCATGGGCTCAGGCCCCATATTTGTGCTTGTGACCCAGGGGCATCATGGGGGCTTATGAACGTAAGGCCTCGTGATGGATATTGCATAACAGGGGCCTGGTCAGGCACCTGTGATATCGGATGCAGGGAGGAAGTGAGAGTCTGTCACTTCCTCCCAGAGAGATGGTGTGCGACACAGCACAGGCAGCCACAGGGGAGAGAAAGGAGTGAGCTGCTGCAGGTCCCACACACATCAACCTCAGCCAGCAGCATCCCAAGCAAGCCACCCTCCTCCAGACAAAAGGCATGCTAACAGGAGGGTGGCTGCAAATAAAACATTATGACATGTGTGTATGTGTCAGTGTGTGTATCTGTATGTATATCAGCATGTGTGGCAGTGTATACACTGCACACAAATGTATGCCTGCATTCAAAATGCCAACTTTCACATGCACATATTCTCCATACAAAAACATGCCTTAAGTTGAAACACACAGACACTTCTCAGAGCTAAATACAACCCTGTAAAGATGGGCAAATTGTAGATCCCCAATTTGCCCAATTTGTGGGACTTGTACGACAGATGGGGAATGGGGATCTACATTTTGGCCATCCTCTTGCTAAAAGCCCTAAATAAATTCTTGCACCAGGGCCCTCTCTACAATAGTTCCACCACTGCCCCATTGGGTCCTCGGAAGCCAGTATAGTGTAGAGGGGGCCCAGCACATGTAATCTTCAGCTTCTAGAAGCTCTCTTCAACTCTCACGAGACCTTAACCACGAGAGTGTTGCCGCAGATTACCATGGCAACACCCGCACGACACGTAGACTAGACTCACAAGAGTTGGAGACAGGAGCTGCCGGAAGCTGAAGATCATATTTCCTGGGCCCCCTCTTCACTAGACACAAGTAAGATGTATGGAGGGGGGAATAAAATGTATAAATTCTTATAAAGATTTTTTTAAACAAAAAAACTTTTTTCCCACATGCAACCCCTATCCTACCCCACATATACACACACATTCTGCATCCACTTTACACACACTGCATCCACTCTACACACACACACACACACACTCTGCATCCTCGTTGGTGGACTCGGGAGCGGGCACTGTGTGCAGACTTGGGGGTGAGCCCAGGGGGTCTAGACCTTCAGCTGCGTAAGGGCCCCCAAAATTTCTGATTGCACCCTGGCTGCTGGTGTACATTGTGGCTATCCTTGTTGAAGACAGTGATAGAGCACTCTCCTTATAGAGAATGGAGAAACAGCATGTAGTATTGAAAGGAGTAAGGAGGCCCATTAACTAGTAGTTTTTTTTTACATAAAAACAAATATTTGAGGTATGCCGTAACATTTCAAGGTTAGTGAGATGACTAATCATTTCATGCCCAGTATCACCCATCCATATCATGCCTCTCTTACCTCGCTACCCATTTTATGCCCTTTCCATCCACATAATAGCCCTCTTTAAAAAGTGCCATCTATTCCATGTCCTTCCTCTTCAAACATTTTATGTCCCATGCTATTTACTTGCTTCTCTCCACATACATTTACTTTACTACCTCTTTCAAGCCCTTAATTTTCACTCGCCCAACTCATAAAACCCTACTACTTATCTTATGCCCCTCCTAAAATGGTAACCATTTAATGCCCCCCTTCTACCCACTGCTTTTTCCTGCACAGCATCTTTGACGTGGCTTGTGGCGAAGCCAGGCCTGCTGCACTCACTTAGTAGCAATTTATCATTTAACAAAGAACGTCATACATGGTTTGTTTTCATTAAACATTTGTGAATAGGATTGTTTTATAGCACTCGCTAACAGTTCTGTCAAATATCTAGAACATAAGGAAAATCAATTTTTAAATTATAGATCTATAATGTTGATCTATGTTCTAGTGATATTTACTTATTTAGACATCAGTAAAAACTGCATTCTTCGTCTTTGTTTTTTTGAAAATACATTTGTAGTTTATAGTTTATTTATAAAGCCTTTGATACAATTATATGTTATAAATGTGTTCACTAATAAAATAATATTTTTGCACAAAAATGTATTTATCATTACTCGCATACTATTTCGCATTAAAAGCGTGGAGATCTTGCGTTTTAGAGGTGCTCCGTAGCCATCAACCAATATACGGGGTAGTAGAGGTGTGATTATAGCAGAACGAAAATTGTTCATAAACAAAGTTATTCACTTAACTGAGAATTCCAACTGAAATCAAAGTGAATTTGAAAGTCAAAATACGCAAGCTGGAAAGGTTCTCTATGTTAACTATACTTTAAAGGATCACTATAGGGTCAGGAACACAAACATGTATTCCTGACCCTATAGTGTTTACCCACCATTTAGGTGGCTTGACCCCCCCTTTGCCCCTCTATAAAAGTATCACCCATTTCGAGCGTTGCGCGGGTCCGCCTGCACTGGCTCTGCCTGCGCCGGCTCAGCCCCCTTTGACATCATTGTTGTGACATCATCGAAATGGGTGATTTTTAGCCCATCCAATGCTTTCCCATAGGGAATCAATGCATCGCTATGAGGAAAATTCAGTGTCCCCATGCAGAGCGTGGGGATGCTGAACGGCAGAGCTGCCTACTGTGCAGCCCTGAGCCAGGAAGCTCCTCCAGTGGCCACTTGGAGGTGTCCCTAGGGGCAATGTAAACACTGCCTTTTCTCTGAAAGACAAAGTTTACATGAAAATGCCTGAAGGGAGCTATTATACTCACCAGAACTACATTAAGCTATAGTTGTTCTGGTGACTATAGATTCCCTTTAAGTTTAACTTTACATTTGAAATTCACATTTAATTCACTTTAGCAAAATAACCCTGAAACCAAACCAATGCTTGCTTTGTCAAAACTAGGCTTACAATTTCTTCACAACCTTCTGAGTTTTTATTTTTATTACTTTTATTCCCATCAACTGTGCTGACCTCTTTCGCAATATTCTGCTACAGTTTCACTCTCATATTTCACCTCCCTCTGCTCCAAAAACAAAAATTGTTACATAGACATCCTGCAAAGACATTCAATGACTTTTAGCAATATACTTTGTGCTGTATTTTGTTTTATAGATTCTATAGGAACAAACTGATACCGGAGAAATTGACGGAAGCCAAGCACAGAGAGATGGACACAGGTTTCTTCAGGAAGGAAGAGATTCTTTATTCGATTCACCGACCGGGACTCAGAGGGACTAATGTCCCCAAAAAACAGCAAAGTCTGAGTCCTGATCATACAGTGTAGGTCCCTTATATAGGCATGTAGCTCCTCCCATAATCAGTTCAACCTACACATACTCTTATCTAATCAACCGAATAGAGACTAAAATCCTGTTTGACCACATGGCTTGCCCAGCACAATGGAAGAGGGGAAATACTCGTATATCCTGTATTCCTACTTATGCTCCTTACACTACTGATTGTATCTTAGCTACGTGTAACTGACTTAACTGGTACATCAACATATGTAAGTGCACATACCACGTGGCAATCTTGTCCTAGTAAATTTATTTTTACTGAGATTCTACCACAAAACAAGTCTATGTTTTTATGTTCCCCTTATGTACGCCATCAAACACAAATGATTAAACAGCTGCACACTCTCTCACACTCTCTGATAGTAGTTACACTCATTCTGACAATAACACTCAAACACACACTCCCACACACTAACCACTAACTTACAGACACTACTAGTTTTCATTTTGCATTCCTTTACAGGTCTATTTTTATCATAACAGAAACAATGTAAAAGGGACACTCTGCTGCCCAAATACAAAATAAATACAATTCACAGTTTAGTAGATATACCTCAAATGAAAACGTGCACATTTAATAATGATTTTTTTTATTTTTATTGAGGATATATCTAAAAACAGTTTGCAAATGCTTACGTTTTCTTGTCTGCAGCCTTTGCAAGCCCTCCCCTTCTAGCCCTGCCTACATTTTCTGTGGCTGTCCTAGGCAGGTGCTCTTCGCAGCTGCATCCCTTTGAGTTTAGCTCCATGGAGCTAACCAAACCAGGAAATAACTGAACCAAGAGTCTGCTGGAACATCAAGGGGGTGTTACCATTTTAATTTATAAAAGGGCCAATTTTTTATTGGAACCTGCACTCTTTGTAAAATGAAATAGAGGACACACTCTTCACACATAAAGCTTTTCAGTAAACTAAAGTGCATTTAAGATTAAGCGGGCTCTTTAAACAGATAGTACAAATATTTACAACTTCCCCAGGACCTGCTTCCTTTCATCCTGCTGCCCTTAGACTGGGAATAGTTGTTTTTATTGGAAAATGTGGCCACTAGATTAAGCTGCATTGGTTCTGGTTCTTAGACTGTTCCTTTAACAATAGTTCTAAAGATTACATCTTTCTAATATCCTATGGAAACATGCCTGCCTTTAAAGTTATATATTGCTTTAATGTGTTAAATTTCACACGTAACAATTTCCCAGAATCCTCACTGCCTGGGCTGAAATACATTTACCATGACTTAAAAGAATTGCATAAAAAAGGTGATTTTTAAAATATTTTTTTTGTATCAATGTAAAGATAAAGGTAAAAATAAAGATATAATAACCAGTACTTTTAAAATACATTTGAAAAAAGTGTACACGACAGTCTTTGTCTGTTAAACAGTGAATTGTGGAGAACTGACAAAAATATTGAAAATCTTATGCCCAAAATGGACAAATTTTGCTTAGCTTATTTTACCCTAAGAATCAGCAATATCATTGTCAGTTCTCCAAGGTTCTTAGATTAATGAGTAAACCGTTAGGTATTTATTACTCTAGCTAAATTGCTATAATTTCTTCTTTCTTACATACATTAATGTCTCTACCATTGCAGTGCCAGTGTTTACCCACCATTAGAATAGTTAATACCCCGACTAGCAGTGAACACCTTGTGATGAGCATATGTTGTCATTGAACGATTGGTATTTACATTAAAATCAGCCGCCCTTGTCAAACTGGTCAAGGGATTACCTGATAAGGCAGGTAGCATGGAGGTGACGTCTACAAGGTTTATGTTGCTAGATGTGGTGTCAGTTTCATTCTGCTGACATTCAGCCTTCACGGAGATATCACAAAGGGAACACTAAGCCTGTTCAGTCACAACTGCTGGCTTTCATTTTACATTTTTTCACACGTCTATTTATTTCTATCATAGCAGAAGCAATGAATAGGGTGTCTGGATCTGTCATTTCTTGTCTCCTGATAACGGGGATTACATTAAATGTTAACGCTGCAAACCTAGCAGAACCGAACGCCAATGTAAGTCTATCTTATTACAGCTTGCAACACAACAACACAATGACAAAATCGTGCCAGTGCGGCCTTTATGGACTAAATTCGCCAGTGCTTTATGCTCAAGGGTTTGTGGGTGTCCCTGTATCCCCAAATCCTCAAGCCTGCAATGAGAACACACATTTTTCCATAACAACGGAACCTTGGATTGCCCTTATAGAAAGAGGGAACTGTACTTTTTCCGAAAAAATCCTGGTGGCAGCTAAGAAAGGTGCTGCCGCTGTTGTCATATACAATGCTCCCACAAATAATGGCAATCAAACTATTCCGATGGTACACTACGGTAAGTGCTTATTAACTCTTCGAAAAAAACTGCTATTTTTCTGTCTGCTTTGTGATGCCACTGCTGTTTCGTGTCGCTGTAATGACACATTAAAAAAGGAAACATTTTTCTTGCTATTGTTCTCTGTAAACTGTTTTTTTTTTGTTGCTAACTGCGAAAGGCGGCCCTGTGTGACCTGGAATCTTTGTGCGTCTTTGTATGGTTTGCAAATGCAAATGAACTCCTTAGATATCTGACGCTGACATGTGCTTATTAAAAACATTTAATTCTAGTGGTGAAAGATGCACAGAGCTGACAGCTTAAATAAGTAAATGTAGCAATTGGGTTTTTTTCAACAGGCAGAGAAAGTATTGGTGGCCAGAAGACTACATTATCCTGTGTATCCATTAAATGTGTGCTTAGATAGCAAGTCTGCATGACGGACTCAATGGCTGGTTTCATGATCTTCTTAAAGGGACACTATAGGCACCAGAATCACTACAGCTTTATGTAGTTGTTCTGGTGCCTATAGCATGTACCTGCAGACTTTTCAATGTAAACACTATCTTTTCAGAGAAAAGGAAGTGTTTGCATTGGTGCCTAGGAACACCTCTAGTGGCCATCACTCAGATGGCTACTAGAGGTGCTTCCTGAGACAGTGTGCAGCACTAGCGTTCAGTGTCTCCACACTTTGCATGGAGGCGTTGAACATTCCCCATAGAGATGCATTGATTCAATGTATCTCTATAAGGAGATGCTGATTGGCACACTGTGGCATTTTGCTACACATGAGCAATAACCTCCGAATGCTCTCCTATGGGAAAGCATTGGATTGGATGAGATCATCATGTTTGATGATCTCAACCATGAAAGCAGAGCGAGACGGAGCCAGCTATGGCGAGACCAGTGCGGTGTGGGAGAAAAAGTGAAAAAACCTGAATAGCTATTTTAACATGTTTATGTTTCTGAAAATATAATGTTCCATTAACATATAAAAATATGATTCGGAAGGTAATATTGTTCAACCATGCAAAATAATAGATTTTAATACAAATCTACAAGATATACAGTGAGGGGAAAAAGTATTTAATCCCCTGCTGATTTTGAACATTTGTCCACTGACAAAGAAATGATCAGTCTATAATTTTGGTAGGTGTATTTTACCAGTGAGAGACAGAATAACAAAAAAAAAAATATCCAGAAAAATGATTTTCAAAAAAGTTATAAATTGATTTGCATGTCAATGAGTGAAATAAGTATTCGATCTATCAATCAGCAAGATTTTTGGCTCCCAGGTGTCTTTTGTACAGGTAACAAGCTGAGATTCGGTGCACTCTCTTAAAGGGAGTGATCCTAATCTCAGCTTGTTACCTGTAAGAAAGGCACCTGTCCACAGAAGCACTCAGTCAATCAGATTCCAAACTCTCCACCATGGCCAAAACCAAAGAGATGTCCAAGGATGTCAGAGATAAGATTGTAGACTTACACATGGCTGGAATGGGCTACAAGACCATCGCCAAGCAGCTTGGTGAGAAGGTGACAATAGTTGGTGCGATTATTTGCAAATGGAAGAAACACAAAATAACTGTCAATCTCCCACTGTCTGGTGCTCCATGCAAGATCTCCCCTTGTGGAGTTTTAATGATCAGGAGAAGGGTGAGGAATCAGCCTAGAACTACACAGGAAGATCTTGTCAATGATCTCAAGGCAGCTGGGACCATAGTCACCAAGAAAACAATTGGTAACACACTACGCTGTGAAGGACTGAAATCCTGCAGCGCCCGCAAGGTTCCCCTACTGAAGAAAGCACATGTACAGGTCCGTCTGAAGTTTGCCAATGAACATCTGAATGATTTAGAGGAGAAATGGGTGAAAGTGTTGTGGTCAGATGAGACCAAAATCAAGCTCTATGGCATAAACTCAACTCGCCATGATCGGAGGAGGAGGAATGCTGCCTATGACCCCAAGAACACCATCCCCACCGTCAAACATGGAGGTGGAAACATTACGCTTTAGGGGTGTTTTTCTGCTAAGGGGACAGGACAACTGCACCGTATCAAAGGGGCCATGTACCATCAAACCTTGAGTGAGAACCACCTTCCCTCAGCCAGGGCATTGAAAATTGGTCGTGGATGGGTATTCCAGCATGACAATGACCCAAAACACACAGCCAAATCAACAAAGGAGTGGCTCAAGAAGAAGCACATTAAGGTCCTGGAGTGGCCTAGCCAGTCTCCAGACCTTAATCCCATAGAAAATTTGTGGAGGGAGCTGAAGGTTCGAGTTGCCAAACGTCAGCCTCGGAAATGACTTGGAGAGGATCTGCAAAGAGGAGTGGGACAAAATCCCTCCTGAATTGTGTGCAAACCTGGTGGCCAACTACAAGAAACATCTGACCTCTATGAAAAAAACAAGGGTTTTGCCACCAAATACTAAGTCGAAGGGGTCAAATATTTATTTCACTCATTGACATGGAAATCTATTTAAACCTTTTTTTTTACATGCCTTTTTATGGATTTTATTGCATTATTCTGTCTCTTACTGTTAAAATACACCTACCATTAAAATAATATACTGATGTTCAAAAAAACGTTCAAAATCAGCAGGGGATCAAATACTTTTTTCCCTCACTGTATTGCCCTATTGAGATATGTGTGAGACTCGTTTTAATTTCTGCATTCATGGTAGTAAGTATTATAATATTTTTTATAAAAGCAATAAGTTCATGCTTTATTTTGGTATCGTATCCCAGCGTGTTAAGAATTGGCTTGTCTCTATAGGTAACACATTCGTTGCTCCTCTGAATTTTTTTTTTTACTTACTTATCTACTGTTTGAAGTTATCCCATTAGTGATTGAATGTAGAAGGTTTTTTTTTTTTTTATCAGCTGAGTAGACTATGATATCTTAATTGTATCAGACAGTGTTTCTCACACAACCCCTCCATTCGATTCCCATAAAACTATGTACCGTATATACTCGAGTATAAGCCGAGTTTTTCAGCACATTTTTTGTGCTGAAAAACCCCAACTCGGCTTATACTCGAGTCAATTGTCTGTATTATGGCAATTTGCATTGCCATAATACAGACAGAGGCTGTGGGGGCTGCAGAGAGATGTTACTTACCTTTCCTGCAGCTCCTGTCAGCTCTCTCCTCCTCCGCCGGTCCGGTCAGCTCTTCTGTCAGCTCACAGTGTAAATCTCGCGAGAGCCGCGGCTCTCGCGAGATTTACACTGGGAGCTGACCGAGGTGCTGAACGGACCGGCGGAGGAGGAGAGAGCTGACAGGAGCTGCAGGAAAGGTAAGTAACATCCAGGGGCGGGCTGGGCCGGGGGGCAGGGAGGCAATTGCCCCCCAGGCCGCCCGAAATTATTTTAGGACCGGCCGCGGCGGGCCGGCCCTTTAAATGCTGCAGCCGCCGAGCGCTCTGTAAAGAGCGCTCAGACGGCTGCAGCAGCTTCTCCCCTCCCTCCCCTCCCCTGTAGCGGGGCCGAGCCGGTCTCCGGTCCGCGGTCCCGGCCGGAGTGATGGGAAGGTGCACACTGAGTGTGCACTTCCTGTCAGTCCGGCCGGGTACAGGAAACAGAAACTCCTGTTCCGCGCAGAACAGGAGTTTCTGTTTCCTGTACCCGGCCGGACTGACAGGAAGGTGCACACTGAGCACCTTCCTATCACTCCGGCCGGGACCGCGGACAGGAGTGCAGCTCGGCCACCTACAGGGGAGGGGGTAAGAAGAAGGGGGGGGGGGGGAGGAGAGTAAAAAGAGGGGATGGGGGGAGAGTAAGAAGAGGGGAGGGGGGAGAGTAAGAAGAGGGGAGGGGGGAGAGTAAGAAGAGGGGAGGGGGAGAGTAAGAAGAGGGGAGGGGGGGAGAGTAAAAAGAGGGGAGGGGGGAGAGTAAAAAGAGGGGAGGGGGGGAGAGTAAGAAGAGGGGAGGGGGGAGAGTAAGAAGAGGGGAGGGGGGAGAGTAAGAAGAGGGGAGGGGGAGAGTAAGAAGAGGGGAGGGGGGGAGAGTAAAAAGAGGGGAAGGGGGAGAGTAAAAAGAGGGGAGGGGGGGAGAGTAAGAAGAGGGGGGGAGAGTAAGAAGAGGGGAGGGGGGAGAGTGAGGGGAGGGGGGGAGAGTAAGAAGAGGGGAGGGGGGAGAGTAAGAAAAGGGGAGGGGGAGAGTAAGAAGAGGGGATGGGGAGAGTAAAAAGAGGGGAGGGGGGAGAGTAAGAAGAGGGGAGGGGGGGAGAGTAAGAAGAGGGGAGGGGGGGAGTAAGAAGAGGGAAGGGGGGAGTAAGAAGAGGGGAGGGGGGGAGAGTAAGAAGAGGGGAGGGGGGAGAGTAAAAAGAGGGGAGGGGGAGAGTAAAAAGAGGGGGGAGAGTATGAAGAGGGGAGGGGGGAGAGTAAGAAGAGGGGAGGGGGAGAGTAAGAAGAGGGGAGGGGGGAGAGTAAGAAGAGGGGAGGGGGGGAGTAAGAAGAGGGAAGGGGGGAGTAAGAAGAGGGGAGGGGGGGAGAGTAAGAAGAGGGGAGGGGGGAGAGTAAAAAGAGGGGAGGGGGAGAGTAAAAAGAGGGGGGAGAGTATGAAGAGGGGAGGGGGGAGAGTAAGAAGAGGGGAGGGGGGAGAGTAAAAAGAGGGGAGGGGGAGAGTAAAAAGAGGGGAGGGGGAGAGTAAGAGAAGGGGGACGTAAGAAGGAGGGGAGATAAGAAAAAGAGGGGGGTAAGAAGAAGAAGGGGGTAAGAAGAAGAGGGGGAGTAAGAAGAAGAAGGGGGTAAGAAGAAGAAGGGGGTAAGAAGAAGAAGGGGGGGTAAGAAGAAGGAAGGGGTAAGAAAAAGAAGGAGGGGGTAAGAAGAAGTAGGAGGGTTAAGAAGAAGAAGGGGGGTAAGAAGAAGGGGGGAGTAATAAGAAGAACAAGGGGGGGAGTAAGAAGAACACAGGGAGGAGGGGGTAAGAAGAACACAGGGGGGGTGAGAACACACAGAGGGAGGAGTGAGAAGAACACAGGGAGGGTGGAGGGGGGATGAGAAGAGCACAGGGAGGGTGGGTGAGTGTGAGAAGAGGCCGCTAGGGGAGGTATGGGGGAGAGGAGAGACCACTAAGGGGCAGGGGAGAGCTCTAAGGGACAGAAGGGACAGCTCTATAGGACAGGGGGCAAGACAGGGAGCTCTTTAACACTACGCGCACACACACACACACACAATGCATCCCTATACATACACAGAAACACACAATGCACCCCTATACATACACAGAAACACACAATGCACCCCTATACATACACAGAAACACACAATGCATCCCTATACATACACAGAAACAGAACATGCTTCACTTACACACAGAGAAACACACAATGCATCCATTACACACACACACAATGCAACCCTTACACACAAAGACAATGCATCATTTGCACACATACACAGAAACATACAATGCAAACCCTTACACACACATGCAAACACACACACACTGTTTTTCTTACATACACACAGAAACACAATGCATCTCTTACACTCAATGCACACACATACAGACACACACCTTGCATCCCTTATGCATACAAACACAGATTCACACAATGCATCCCTCACACACAACCAGAAACACATAATGCATCCCTTATACACAAATACACACTGCTTCCACTACACACAAACACACTGCATCACCTGCACAAACTGGTATCCATATACACTACATACCATAAGCACACATATGAGATCACATAACACATCCCCTACACACTCCACTCCCTGTGAGCGAGCTCATGGGTGGGTGGAACATATAAGTGGACTTATGAGTGGGCCTTATGGGCATACTCACCGTCAGGCACTGGGGCCCAGACCTTGAGCTGTGTAAGAGGCCCCCAAAAAATGGAGCTGCTTCCAATTCTCCCAGAACGTTGAATGTTGTGACCATAGTTGCAAACAGCCTCCAGAGGTCCTGTTCTACACCAGACGAGTGGAGCCAAACTGCAGCCCATCATCATCCTCATCTAATTGTAAGTAGGCAATCTAGTATATTATTAGTGACACTAATCTATAATTTACCTCACATTAAAGGGACACTATAGCTTAATGAAGTGGTTCTGGTGTCTAAAGCTGGTCCCTGCAGGCTTTTTAATGTAAACACACACTGTGTGCAGCACTGGCGTTAGTTCATATGGCAGATCATATGGGTGGGGCATTGTGATGTCACATGGGGGGGCGGCAAATGTATATTTTGTCTAGGGCGGCAAAAATCCTTGCACCGGCTCTGATCCTGGGCAGGTGCACCAGTCTACTGGTGACCCACAGGAGGGGAGTGCACTGATTGCACTGCACTCTCCTCCTGCCCAGACCCGTCTTGACCGCAGTGCAAGTGCCCTCTGCCCCTAATTTACAGTGGCTCACACTCACAACAAGCAGTGCCTAGAGCCCTTTGCAGAGACGGAAACAAAGAGGTTCTGCGGCAGCTGGCCGTCCTGCAAGCATTACATTAAACAGCTGTTCCCCAGCAGCCACAGGTGGCGTTGTGCTGGGAGACTGTGATTACTCTTCACTTCCTCCCAGCCTACAGAGAGGAGGAGGCATGATTTAATCTTGAATAAATCCTCTAAGCAAACCTTTATAAATTTGGGGGGATCAGCTCTGTTTCCACAGTTTATTGGTGTTTACTCTGATGTCTGTATTAATATTGAGGGATGTCTAAGGAGTAACGTCAGTGTGTGTCAGCAGGGCCAGCCGTTAGGGTGGGCAAGCTGTGCGGTCACGCAGGGTGCCATGACAACAGAGGCGCCCGGCGGCCAACACAGCTCACAAGTTGGGTACACCAGCATATTTAATTTAAACGATTCGCTGGTGGTCCACTGGTGCGCACCAGCAGTAGGTGCAGTCAGATCAAATCCTCTCCCTCGTGGTTCCGGCGCTCAGTTAGTGAGTCAGAGCACAGGCTCAGAGATTCTCAGCCTGTGCTCTGACAACATTGAAAGTCAGAGCCGTGAAGGAGCGGGTATGGCAAAGAGCTACTGATTAGCATAACATCAATAACATCCGTTATAAAACCAGAAAAAGGTGGGCATGGATGGTGAACTGATTTGGTGGCGCAATGGGCCACTTGACTGGTTTTGCCCCCCAGGCCTAAGGCTGCCAGCCCTCCCCTGGTAACATCTCTCTGCAGCCCCCACAGCCCCCTCCTACACAGTGCCCATCCACTGGACCACCAGGGAAGGAGAGCCCCCCTCCCTGGCCAGCTAGCAAGCAGGGAGGGGGGACGAAAAAATTTATATATATATTAATAATAATAAAAAAAATAAAAATAATAAAATAAAAATAATAAAATAAAAAATAATAATAAAATAAAAAAATAATAATAATAAAAAAATGTAATGAAACAAAAAAAATATTAAAATAATAATTAAAAAATAAAAATGCCCACCCCCCACCAAGGCTCTGCATCACACTCTGCATTACACACACACATACACACACTGCATTCATACACACACACACTGCATTCATACACACACACACAGCATTCATACACACACACACAGCATTCTCATACACACACACTGCACTCATACACACAGCATTCATACACACACACACAGCATTCATACACACACACACAGCATTCATACACACACACACACTGCACTCATACACACAGCATTCATACACACACACACAGCATTCATACACACACACACAGCATTCATACACACACACACAGCATTCATACACACACACACAGCATTCATACACACAGCATTCATACACACACACTGCACTCATACACACTGCACTCATACACACAGCATTCATACACACACACACAGCATTCATACACACACACTGCACTCATACACACACACTGCACTCATACACACACACACACACACACAGCATTCATACTCATACACACAGCATTCATACACACACACTGCACTCATACACACAACATTCATACACACAGCATTCATACACACACACACTGCACTCATACACACACACTGCACTCATACACACACACTGCACTCATACACACACACTGCACTCATACACACACACTGCACTCATACACACACACTGCACTCATACACACACACTGCATTCATACACACACTGCATTCATACACACAGCATTCATATACACACACACTGCACTCATACACACAGCATTCTCATACACACACACTGCACTCATACACACAGCATTCTCATACACACACACTGCACTCATACACACAGCATTCTCATACACACACACTGCACTCATACACACACTGCATTCATATACACACACTGCACTCATACACACACACTGCATTCTCATACACACACACTGCATTCTCATACACACACACTGCATTCTCATACACACACTGTAAATAAATATTCAATTAATATAATTTTTTAAGGATCTAATTTTATTTAGAAATTTACCAGCAGCTGCTGCATTTCCCACCCTAGTCTTATACTCGAGTCAATAAGTTTTCCCAGTTTTTTGGGGTAAAATTAGGGGCCTCGGCTTATATTCGGGTCGGCTTATACTCGAGTATATACGGTAAGTCTAATAAGCGCAGTTGCATTGAGGTAAATGTTTGCAGCATACACAGTGGCTGTGCTTTGTCATAAATGGACCCAAGTTAAAGATTAGATGGGTTTCAGCTCAAACCCAGTTTTCAGATTTTACTTTGTAGAAGAAGGCTGTAGAAGAAGGCCAAGGTAAAATTAGCTTAACTGAAAACATTCTCTAAGTCACCTATGCTTCCAGATCGTCTACTCTGCCCTTAAATTAGAAATCCACTCTGAATTAAATTTGAATTCTCACTTTAGGAAATAACATTTAGAATTCTCTTTAAATCCCTGATAATTCCCACTTTAGTGAATATCTCTATAAAGCAGTGTTTCCCAATTAGTGTTCCGTGGAACCCTAGGGTTCCGCGAGAACAAAATTGGGGTTCCACAGGGATTTGCCAGTCGGGTGGCCCAAGCATTAAGGGCCACCCAATGGGTATTGCTAAACAGGGGTTCGGTCAGGAGCCACGGTCATCTAAAACTGCGATTGGACCCCTGTAGTATTGGATGCTGGGAGGAAGTGACAGCATTTCCTCCCAGACAGAGCGTGCTGGCTGGAGGGGGAGAGGGAGCAGCGGGGACTGAGCAGCACACCAACCTCAGCCAGCAGCACTGAAGATCCTCTTGCAGAAACAAGGTAAGTGAACAGCAAATTTAAACATATGTGTGTGTCTGTGTGTACCTGTGTCAGTGAGTGTATCTCCCAATGTGTGTGAATCTGTGTGTGTATGTGCCAGTTTGTGTATATGTGTGTCAAGGTGTTTGTATATATGTGTGTCATTGTCTGTGTATGTCAGTGTCTGTGTATCTGTCAGTGTGTGTATGTGCTAATGTGTGTGTATCAGTGTGTGACTATGTGTATCTGTGTGTCAGATACATACACACACACAGATACTCACACACAGATGCATACTGTGTGTCAATGTGTGTTTATCTGTGTGTCATGGTGTGTGTATCTATGTGCCACTATGTGACAGTGTGTGTATCTGTGTGTCAGATACATACGCACACACAGATACATGCTGACACACATATACATACACGGGCACATACAAACACAGATACACACACACACACCGGTACACACACTTTGACACATAGATTCACACACCTTGGCACACAGATACATACACACACAGAGATACACACTGTGTGTCAAGGTGTGTGTATCTGTGTGTCAGTGTGTGTATATGTGTATCTGTATGTCAGATACAAACACACACACACACAGATACATACACTGGCACATACAAACACAGTTACACACACCTTGACACACACTGTCACATACAAACACAGATACACACACACACACACACAGATACGCACTGTGTGTCAAGGTGTGTATCTGTGTGTCCAGGTGTGTGTATATGTGTGCCACTATGTGCCAGTGTGTGTATCTGTGTGTCAGATCCATACACACTGACACATACAAACACAGATATACACCTTGACACAAAGACACATACAAAAAAAAAGGTTTATGCAACGGCACAAAAAAGTGAGGAGGGGAGGGGGGCAGATCCACAATGTTGATTAGTTATTACAGAACTAGTACACTGCTTGCTCCGTGTACATACATATACATATAGCATTGATTAGAATGCTAAGTGATACACACAAACCGGTAAATCCACTATATTGCACCCACTAAATCAATATATAGACACAGTATTGTGTACACTGCATTTATGTCAACAAAAGTCATTTTTCCCCCTTCTGGGTGCAAGTAAGCATCTGGTCCTGTCCACAGCCATAAAACAGTAGGCCATAAAAAACAGAGTTTGGAAAGATCAATGATGTCGCATTACAGTCCCCTCATGGGATTCAAAACACCGCTTGGCATGGTGATAACAGAACAATGTAGAAAGATTAAACTTAAGTAACACTTTAAGCACCATAAACACTACAGTGTGATGTAGTGGTTATAGTGCCTGGTGTGGCCTGAAACCTCCCTAATTTAAGTATTGAAACATTTAAAGTAACACTAAGGTGTTAGGATACCTGTATTCCTAATCCCATAGTGCCCTTGTCCCTAAAAGCATGTCTAACCCTTTAAAGTAAGCATAGCCCTTTCTGAAAAACTGCAATATTTTACCTTGAAGGGTTAGACTTTAGAGGTCCTTGAGGAACAAGTTGCCTTGTTAGCTAGGGTTCACCAGGTGCTGCTCCCCACTTCCTCTGAAGACGGAAAATGTCAGCTATGAGCGAAGTCCGGCAGTGCAGGGCTAAACTTATTGGCTGTAAGAGAACAGCTGACACTCTCAGCCAATCAGCTGGCCCAGATTAAAGTTGATTTGTCTACTCAAATTCAGACTATAGCACTGTTTGTGAATTTCATTTGATTTTTAGCTCATGAATTACCCAAATATCCTGGTAGAAAATATGTCCATATTTACCACAGTAATATAAAACAGCAGAGATGGCCTCTCATGCTGCCTCTAACAGCACTGAGTGAGCTGCTTTAAATTCACAACCTTGCTGCCGACAGTCAGCAAAACTACAAACAAGTAGTGATATCCTCATTTTATGTCTCCCTGAGTGTCCTCTACTTCTAATACAGGTTCTTTTTTAGTTCAGACGATTCCATACTATAAATTGCTGAGCTGTGTGCATACATTTGATAAGGAAGTCTTTTTCTAGAGTGAGGGGGTGTGGCTAAAGAGGCAGGCTTATGGTGCAGCATTATACAAAACATTCCTTTTTTCATGGAACAATTATAGAGATTTGAGCATGCAAAAAATGCAGCACAATAAAGGGAATCTATAGTGTTAGGAATACAAACATGCATCCCTTTGGTCCCTCCTCCCTCGTGGCCCCTCTTGCAGTACATAAAAATTTATTTACTTACCCAATTTCAGCCCCTATGTCCCTCGGCACTGGGTCGATGCACCGCCTCCTCTAACGTCATCTGAATGGAGGAACCCTTAAGGATCTCCCGATGGGTAAGCATTGAATCAATTCTTTCCTGTGGGGATTTCACTGACGTTTGATGTCCTTAGGCGACCCTGAGTATGGTAAGCTTCAGGATGTGCCTCTAGAGGCTGTGTTAGTGCTGCAATGTAAACTTTGCTGTTTTTTAAAAAAACTGCAATGATTTACATTGCTGGATTAAGTGGGACAAAATCTGTCAAATTGAAGCTGTCCTGGAAAAACATTTGGCGCAACTTTTATCTACGTCGCCCCATCCACGGTTTAGTAACCTCTCCAAAAAGCAGTTTCTTTGTCTATGTGTTTGTTTTTACACTAGTACACTGCTTGCTCCGTGTACACACATATACATATAGTTTCAAAGTTGTATTGGTGCCCAGAGTGTCCCTTTAACCTCTTCTAAATCATGTGACATTTGCTCGGTGCTACAAATATACAAGACTGTACTGTGTGCAAGAGCAAGAGCACTGCACACATACGGTACGCTTTCTATAAAGTGGCTGGCTTGTGACTATATGCCACATGTAGTACGATATCGCCCAGTATGCAAAACTCTCCCTCCTGTGATTTTCTCTGCTCTGTACCTTCAGCCAACTTCAGGTTTAAAAAAAAGGATAAGATGGTTGGTATTGCCTTTCACCGAATACATGATATGGGATAGATTTTATAGACTCAGGATGACTATAAAACACTGCATATTGTTAAACCTATGGGTAGGTGTCCATTACATGATCTGTGTTAGTGAATTGCTTTAGAAGATATCAGAGTGTCAGTACTCATAGAATAGTCATATTTAACATTACGTGGGATATTCATACTGCTATCTACTGGACAAAATGGTATAAAAAAACATGTCCGCATTTAACATATTTAAAATATGACCATGATAAAAATCTAGAAGACATGGGCTGTCTGGAATGCTTGTGTCACAGTCTGCATGGGTCCAGGTCTGCTATGCATGGTTTCTTGCAGTATTTACAGCCAACCCTAAACCCCTACTCTGACCATTTACACAATAAATGCTGCCTCTGCTAGAACTCCTCAGGAGATTAGCTTTGTCCACCAGCCATCTATAAACAGTCTGTTCTGCTTCAGTCCAGTGTCGGAGCATGGGGTGGTTTGCCTGATGATCCACTGATGGCCTTCCAGTTTATATTTCCTTGTCCCCTTCGGTTTTCTTATATTCCTGATGGCTAGATTTCATTTCCTGATCTAGTTCTGGTTATTGGACACCCATCTGTCTCTAGTTTACCAGCCCTTCTCCTTAGCTGGTTCCTTTACTTTTTACTGAGACAAACAAACAATGAAGGAAAGTGAATCATGTCTGGATAACACCAAAGTGAATATAGCATAAGAAATACAACCTGGGTTGAGTATATATATAAAAAAAAAAACAGAAAAAGCTATAATTCTAGAAAATAAAAAATATATAGTGCAATAAAACAAGTACAAAGAAATAGGTGAGGGGTGGTATAAAAACCCCTCACTGGAAGGCTTGAAATGCAGGCATATCTTCCTTATGAAAAGGATAATAGCTGAAGTATGAGGTAGTGATCATGTTCCCCGAAGTTCTTCCTGACAGCTCAAACTGAGAGAGAAAATGAAGAATATAGTGCAGATTGTATTAAATTACAAATGTATTAATTCAGATGCGCACTTACAAGAAATCAGGAGAAATAACAGCATGTCTGCACATAATAGTGGTATCCAAGTGGTCCAGGATAAAATCCCGAGATCCCCAAAATACAGATGTGTCACATTTGTATTAATACATTTGTAATTTTATACAATCTGCTCTATATTCTACATATTTTTTTGTTTTCTGCACTCTTTTACTTTTTACCTTTTAGGTATTTTTATTCTACGTTAGCTCAGACAAACTTCTCTACTTTCATTGCCATATTAGATTTTTTTTTACCATATTCCCCCTCCCTCCCCCTTATTTTTACAATAATATGTTGTGACTAAACTGTGGAATCCTATCCCTTCTGAAGTCAGGAGCCAGTTCATGCACAGCATAAGTATGAATTTCTGCTATTCTGCCTTCTGCTATGACACAAGTAAAAAACAAAATTAAATACAATCTAATACTAAATACAGAACTGCATAGGAGCTGCTATGGGGAGGCTTTGGAGCTGAAGTCCCAGATGTTGGACTCTTGAGCTCCTGATCTCAACAGTTGATGGAAGAAGTTATTACTGATTTTTAAAATATTTTTTTTACATTTTACATAAGGCTAGTACTTCTCAAAGCAGCGACCTATTATAAACAGAAAGATAAATAGCATGGTGCTCAGTAAGACTATTTAGGGGGAGTGTATGGCGCTCAGAGATGATTGATGGGAGGTGGTGCTGGTTAACAGAACTTTGCTGCACACACATTTATTTATTAGTTACAAGGCTTTGTGCGATAACATTGAGTACCTGGCTTTGCAGGATATGCTTGGTTCCAACTAAGCTTTCATTGAGATTCCAGAGAGTATCCGCGGCTTGCTGTTCAAGATGGAGAGGAGAGGACATAACACAGAAAGGTGGGGATTTGCCATGACATTTCCCTGCCTCTCTGTTAGTGTAGGGGCTTCAAGATTTCCTTTGTGCGCAAGTTCCAGGTGTTTCTGGGTCCCAGCAATGCCCCCACAGAACTGTTACAATTTTAGGTGAGATTTAGCAGATAGATAACTATAATATCCGGTAAAAATACAATAAGGGATTTGAGTCTGTTCAGTTTGGTCAAAAGTAACAGGCAATAGAGGCAACTCGAGAAAGAAGGATACAAGTAAAGAGATGGAAGAGGAAAAGAAAGCTGTTGTGGGGGTAGAGGGTTTAAGGGTAGGGCGTAGAGGAACCCCACAGAGTGATTGTACTTTTATTATAAATACAATAAAACAATCTTTTTCATACATCACGGTGTGCACTATTCAGTATCCACAGCAATCCCATATTCTTACAAGAAACGTTCTGCTGAAAGACATAAAATGTATGGAATCCTTGCAGAAAATCACAGACATTGAAGGTTTAATCAAACAAACAAAACTAGCAAAATAGAACTAAAGGAACACTAAAAGAACAATGACAACTTTTTTTTTTTTAAATGGGGAAACCATACCAGCACGGTTACATCAACCAAAAAGTAGACCTTGCCCCTGAATTCTGACACATTACACTTGCCACTCAGGATGACACTAGTGCAAATGTAGGCGCCCATCAGCACTCCAGCTGTTATGGACTGCACCTCCCTTGATGCTTTGCCAGCAATATGGTTGTAAGAGAATTATGGGAAATGTAGTCCACACCATCTGGAGAGCCAAATGGTGCTTACCCCTTCTCTAGTGATTGTCAATCATTTCAAAGTCTTCGTGTTCCAACTGGCAAATTGTGGCAATTCCCAGGCATGTGACCTAAGGGGCCAATGCTTCTCTATGAGAAACAATAACTGGCCCAGGATCATCGATTGCAATGAGCTCACAGCAGTCGGAGCAGCTGCAGCACCAAGACCAGGACACCAATGGGTAAAAGACGAGTTTAATTTCTTCTGTATTTTTAAATGGAGGATCCCAAAATCGAAACATGCACAGGTACACACTAACGTTTAAATAAATGTATTTGTTTGTAACATTAAAGTGTACCTTTAACACTATCGTTCTAGAAGGCTTGTCTGTGAAAGGGTTAATGATGATGCTTCTAGATGTTCCCAGTACTTGGAAGAATAAATTGACTTGGAGAATGTCAAGCTGCAAATAAGAGCACATGGTATCTAAGGGGAAAAAAGGTGATATTTATTTTTAGTTTGGTATACAGAGAAAAAGGGACAGGAATGGAAAATGATCTAACCTTTCTTGGAGTAATTATTTACTAAAGGGAACAGTAATTGTGAAATTATAATATGTCAGCTGCCTTACCAACTGAATAATTGGACTTCAATATCCGAAAAGAGGGTTACTAAATAAAGATCCTTCTTGAATTGCTCTTTGGGAGAATATTATGAAATACATTCTGAGAGATGCACGTCATCAATTTATAAAATGTAAGTACGTCCGTAAAATATATTAATCCTATTCTGTAATTACTACTATCGGAACACTAAGTCCTGAAACTCTCCATCTATTGTATCTGTACATTGAGCAATATTGTATTAATCACAGTGCGTGAGTGCAATACAGCACTGGCGCACTTAACTTAGGAAAATCAATTTAACCTCCTGCATGGGATGTTAATAAGTGACTCATATATTAAAATATAACATACTGCCACGGGCTCAATATCCACAGAATTCCACTTTCCTGTGTCACGTGCTTGTCAACACTGCTGGCAATGACAATTCATTCCTTTTAAATACCAATTACATCCAATGACATTTCCCTGCTCAATTATGTGCTGAATAAAGATATAGATGGCCTGCACTGGTATATAGAAAAAGAAAACCACCAACATAATTATAGAATTAGACTAATACAGTATCTTGTAGAAGTGCACTGTATTGAATTGGTGCATATGACAAACTCTATTAGCTGTCACGGTTAAGACAATATCTCTAAACTCTGAGACATGTGTCTTTGGGTTCATAAATGAATTGTGTAGATTACCTCCTTACATGCTAAAAGGTTAAAGGAACGGTAAGGTCACCATAACAACCTAATCAAAAATAAGTTGTTATGGTGCCCAAAGGTTCTTGACGCTTTTTTACCTGAAGGACTTAAACCATGCAATCTACTGATTGGCCTAAAAGGTCAACCGGCCACTCTAAGCCAATCAGAAGCGACCCAGCCTTGCGACACTCAGCGCTTCCTGAAACTGCATGAGTCAAAAGCAATTCTGCTGGGGAGATCTGACACTGATGAGCAACGTTTGTGGCTAAACCATTCAAGAGCAGTTTAACCCCTTCAGGTAAGAAAGCATCAGAGACCTCTGAATTTATTATAGTTCTTTTAGGAAATAAAATTAGTTTGAATGGTTTAAACTGGCTTAATAAGCGTAAAGCACACCACATGTACAGTATACATTAACGAATAATTCAATTAATTATACTAAACAGATACATATATATACATACTATGTAAAGAATAAATCATTTGAACTGGAAATGGGAGATTAAAATGCTGTGGGATTTTCAATCCTTGAGTAATTATGTTAGGTTTATTAGGTTTATATTCAAACTGTAATGGGACAGGGGGTTCCCAATACTATGACCAGAAAAGTCTTCCACAATATCAGTACTTATCCCCCACTTACCTCAAAATTTACCTTGAAATGTAGGGAAAGAGAGATGGGGATCTTTCTATATACTATCAGTAAAGTATAAATAACTGTGAAAAAAAAATCTATTTAATGTTATTATTATCCACGATGTCACACTTTATAAACCGTTGTATCCTTATCTTCTTCTGCCCATTGAAATAGTTCATTTAAAAAAATAAAATAATTATAAAATAAAACGGACTAATAACCACAAACAGTGCAATCAGCATTGCATAAATAAATGTACCAGTCTGCCTAAAAACTTGCTAAAACATAGCGGTTTCTGATGCATTGAAACTTTCCTTTGTGATTGATGTAACTCCTGTGCAATTGAAATGCAGATAACTTTGAGTACAATACCAAAAGCGATGCTTGTTGAATGGCAATTGTACATAAAACGTTCTAACTTGTCATTGCTGTGAATTATCATTTTAATACACTGAAAATCAGCCGTCCACCCATCCCCCAACCATGAGGGTACGCAAACCTTCTTTTTTAAGAAAAAGATATTCACAATCAGCTTTTAAGAGTTTCATAAATGGCTCATAAAACTTAGAATTCCTTAGCTTAAACATTCACATGGAATAATAATCACACCCTTTAAAGTTATTGGCTCAGCAACTCATTTAGAAATGAATTTTCCATATAAACCCGCAGAAAGTTTATTGGTGTAGTTAAAGCAAATAAGGTCATGTGTGTGACTGTATATGGCAGTTTTACAACGTTGCTGTATGTTTGTTCATTTTAAATGGTATCATTACATATATGGCTATAGCAAGTGTCTTGTGATTTTTGCAACATGAGCTGGTGTACACAGGGTTTACTCTCGACCAAAGTGAATCAAGGGTATAAAACTGGCCCAAATGAAAAATCGCTCCATACCATGATCTTTCCTGGATGCAAAAATAAAACGTGTGTATCCAGCAATTAGTGCTTTTAGACTGTTTGGGTTTAGCCGTCCGTTAAACCAGGAATAGTCAGAATTGACCAGAGAATTGCAAATTGTAGGATTAAATAGAAAGCTGAAACTATAACTGAGCTGGTATAGTATGAGCTACCGAAGCTGTGTGTAGAACTTAGCTGAGATCCGTAGTGCGGCGGGGCGACAGCAGGCTGGATACCTTGTATTTCAAGACATAAGGTAATGGGCTGGAGTATTGCATGGTTTGGGCCTGGTGTAGCCTGTGCATAGGTTTCTGACCCCTGGTAGTCTATGCCGAAGATTTTTCTCCCAATTTATACAATTGCCAGCAAATCTGCTATCACAATGTATAGATGAGACTTTATCCTTTTCTTTTTAATATTGTTTTGCGTGAGCTGTACAGCAAGCCACGTACTAATACGAATTTGTAGATATGGGTCATTTAAATCCCTGATCTGATAAAGGCCTATTCTAAGATCACAAGATTCTGGAAAAATCTAAATTTTGTACATATTCAATAGATTTACAGAGTAAAGCAAATTATACATATACGGTTTAGGTTTCTCTGAGCATCACATTGTTTTATCGTCTCACAGGTAATTTGATGCCTAATCAAACCTTGGGATTCATTACATGATCCATGGCAAGTTTGAATTTTTAATGCACTTGTTATTTTCTGTAGTTCATTCTGATTACTGAAGCCACATTGTTCACACGGGGTCATTGTATCTAGCAGGCAAACTACTGTAGACGTACTCCGTTAATAGCCTTATTTTTATCCACGTATGTCACGACAATTAGAATATGTTACAGGAGATAGCAAATTATGTAACGGGCTTGAATACGTGGAAGTGATTAATTTTTAAAGACATGCGCAATAATATGTTCCCTTTTGGAGTAATTTTAGACTTTTATTTATTTAGTTCGTTAATTTCATCCCCACTTTTATTATTATTTTTATTGAAATATGTTTGTGCTAAATTTGTACCATGGATGTGGAGTAATATTGACACCTAGTGGCCAAAAGTGTTTATTACGTACTGAATTTCAAGACAAAAATATATTTAGCAACATATGGAATGTGTGTGTGACTGTACATTTTGCATATGACTGGGTATGTTTGTAAGTGCATACAGGTATTCATGTTGTTTTGATCTCACCAAATGAAATGTATATGAAACAAGCACCAGTCAAGAAAATATATTCCATGACCAGTATAGGTCTATCAGTGCTATCCATTAAGTAATTTAAGTAATTTGGTGCAGGGCAGCAATATGCCATTCAAATACTCAAATTAAAACCAAACTTGCAATTCTCATATGTGGTTGAAAAACAGTAATTTCTAAACAATGAGCACATCCCATACTTTACTATCTGGTGTCTGCTTTAAAATCAGTAATTATAACGTGTGAATCATATATAAAATATAGGACTCACATATATTTATCAAGAACAGAATTTTAACCATACTCTCTTAGAATAAAGCTAGCAGATTGCAAATTTCTAAAATTAATTCACCTGCAATTTGCAATGTTCCTACAGAAATCCACACTGCTTCCACCTGACAGCAGAAGCGGCCAGGGTCAAAAGGGTCAATGTTTTTAAAAATAATAATAATGGAGGGGGTCGGGGGCTGGCATGACTGGAAGTCAATATAGACAGACGTGTTAGCTATGCTCCTACTCGAGAGCGAATACAAGCTAATTAGAGAATGTATCAAGCTGATTATTATACCGCCCCTGAGCCTGCAGTGCAGATAAAGTGAAGATCGATGCAGTCTCGCGGGCAAAAAAACCCCTTGAAATTACAAGAAGAGCATCTGTATGTGACGCACTGTTCCGCGATAACCAGGCCAAAGATCGTGCAAGTAGGCCTAACTCGCCTGCCTCTACTTCGATGGGTAGTGACAAGACTACTATCTCTGCCACAGTTGCCAACCCCTTAGTGAAGCCACTGTCTAGAAACCGCTGGACATCTTGCAGTCCACTTTGCAGCAAAGTTTGCAGAAGATGGCAGAGTAGCTATGCCAAGATATACACAACCTGGGGGAATGCATCGGACAGCTCGAAGAGAAGATGGAGAAGCTCGTTGCCGCATATAATTCCATGGCGGATGTCCATGAAGTGATGGATACTCACATGGCGACACTGGAAAACAAAGTTGCTTTCCTGGAAAACTGTTCTAGAAGCGATAATAAATGCCTGAGGGGTATCCCAAACACCGTAGAAAACACTGTGCTGTATGAGTATGTCGCCTCCTTTTTTCAAGCCCTGCTTTCAACCAGAGAGGCTAAAGATCCGTTGTTAGATAGGCCACACAGACTGCCAGGGCTAAAGCTACTTATTCTGTGGAATAAAGTCCTCATGAGGGCTTCTTCAGCAGCAGTTGTTGGCGAAGTGGGGAGTTAGGAATATTTATAACAAAAAAACAAGTCACAGCGCATAAAAAAAAAACAAAAACAGATGACAAACAAATTATTTACACCAATCAACATTTACTAATAAAATGGAAGAAATTAAGAGAAAAACTACTCACTTAGATGGTAAAGTAATAGTATTTCCTTTACCGTCAAGAAAAGATGGCGACTTACTTAAAATTAGATCTTGGCCCCTAGTAAAAAAAAAACACACTAAACATTTGCACATCATTGGATATATAGCTTCTCTATTGATCTCAAGTTTCCAAGCCGGCCAGAATAGTTATGGAAGGAACACAGTGTTCTATTGGGCATCAGAGCCTTAGACTCTGAGATAGAGGATCTCATTGTATATAGTAAAATAATCTCATACACTTCCTTAGCAGCTAAATTTAACTTTCCATCTAGAAATATCTCGTGTACCTCCACAAAGCAGGTATGATTTCCAAACATGTACTTTCGGGGTGTGGTAATCAGGTAATCGAAACCCATGATTTTTCCTTGCTATTAAACAAATCTGGGATCTCTTAACCGCATCAATTAGGGATGCTTTAACAGTGTTACTCTGCCCTGACCACTACCACATTGAATAGTTCCAAACCTCTTTATAAGCTGAGGTGGGAGACAGATGTTGGCCAAAACTTTCCTATCCGAGACTGATGGAAAGACTTTTCTGCTCTTCATAAAGTTCCGAAATGCATTATAAACTGTTACGATGTTATTTCCCACCAACGTGCTTACACAAAATGTATCCAACTAGCTCACCATTATGCTGGAGGTGTCAAAAGGCCTGGTGAACCTCATTTCATATTTGTTGGCATTGTCCTAACATACAGCAATAGCAATTTTCTGGGAGAAGGTCCACTTATTATTACATTCCATTTGGAATGTCCAAGCTCCTATTTTTCCCATCCACTCAGGTACCTAAACATATACACGCGTCACTTCTCCATATTCCTGTGGTGACGCAGTTGTGCATAGCTTGGAAATCAGCAAACCCTCCCTGCAAGTAGTGAATGTGGTTAATGAGAGCAGGGTCTGGGGCACCATGTCTATATAACTGACTTCCTCTGGCACCATACTAGTGTTGAACAGATTATGGTTCTACATGGTTGGTTTAAAATGTATGGGGCAACCGGTTGAATGCTTGTACATTATCTCTGGATTGTGGTGGGGTAGCAACGTCTGTGGGACAGGTTGGGACGGGTCTTTGCAAAGTTCAGTGTTTCTGTCTGTTGTTTTGAACATTGTTTGTGATTTTGTTATATGTTTATTTTGGTTACATTCAGGACTAAATTATCCACACTATATTTTGTTGCTCTATCTATTTATTACTATATGTTTATGCTAAAGGTACGATAGACACTTCGATGATCTACATTTTACTCTTGTGATGTACAGGCCATTGCTTATGCTTGAGGCTGTTGAGCCCAATCTCAGGCATTACCTATTTTATGTCACATGTCTCTATTACAAGATGTAAAATCAATAAAATACAGGTTTAAAAAATAATAATTAAATAATTAAAATAAGTCATATCATTTTTATAAACAAAACTTTTATTTTTTAATTATTGGGGTATGATGTAGTTGACAATTCTCCTTAAGAGTTAGTATTCTATATGGTGACAATGACAGATTTTTGCAATGTATTATCTTGTACTAGAATTGGCTATGATCTGCCTACAAATGCAGTTCAACTAAATTAAGTATATTCAGTTGAATTTGCAGGCTGATACCAGTTAGTTCTAATGAATTAGAATAGATTATGGAAGAAGAGTGGAAAACAAATTCCTAAAAATTAATTAAAAATCAAGAAAATAAATCCAAAAACCCATGCACATTCACAGTAAATTAAATAAATCCATTTCAATATTCAGCCCATTTGTACAATTAACTGGTGTACCCACGTTATATCTTCTCTGCCTCTATTCTGAACATTAATGGGCACAGTACAGTGTGTGATTGCAGCAGTACTGTATTTGTTATATTTTAGTTGTATTTTAATTAAAAAAAAATTGGGGGGGGGGGGGGGGGGCATTTTGGGCACCCATTATATTGCTGTTTTGAAATATGATATAGCGTTACACAGGTAGGAAGCGTGAAGGTCAACAGATATATATGAAAGAGGATTCTCTTGGAAAAAGAAGAAATCTAATCTCAAACCAGTTATCAGCGTTAGATTTTATAACTTTGTAACACCCAGTTCCAATGTGCAATGACCCAACCTCATTGGCAAGTACGCATGTAAAAGCATAAAAGTATATGGTCAACATCCAGTATCTTGTGGAGCAGGTGTTCATGTCACAGCAGTGATTGGCTTTGGGGAAACAGACTGGCAGTGATAGAAGGCGGTCACTGGTCAGAGATCATGGCTGTAAAACCAATTATTAAACACATGCTAGAGCAGAGAAATGGGCCTAAAAAGAAAGACTAGAATGCCATTAAAAGTCACAGCTGAAATGGCAATGAACAAACCCAAAAACTACTTGTAAACGTAAAAGCTTCTAGTTGAATGAAAGAAGAAAAAAAACAGAAAGATATATTTAGAAGCTAAAACTAAGTCTTGAAAACTGCAACAGAACTTGTCAGCAAGTTGACATTTTTGGGTTTACACGGAGGTGTTGAAGTTGCATTGGCTGTGGAAGGGGGAAGGTGCTGCCAGCATTGAGGTGGCGTTATTCCTTGCTAGCGTAGTAATAAGGATATCTGTTATGTCAGTGGGGTTGGGGAGTCACAGTCTGCTGAGGGCTGAGGATGATGGCGGTAGGCAGACTGTGTTTGGACTCATGGAAGCATTGCGGAAGAACTTTTGAAGGTTGTTTGTAAATCCTAATGCTCTCATTGTTGAGAAGTTTTAAATAAATTAAAAGAAAAAAATGAAGAGGGGATAGAATCCTGCAAAAGCAAGGAGAACAGCCCCCTCCCCAGTTCTCCCTCATAAATATTGAACTTACAAACTTGCACAAAATCATAAGCAAATTTTATTAATCATCAAAATAAACACTCAAAATAGTATAAAAGTCAATAGAAGACCCCTTATGGTTCTAAAGTGAAAAGAAAAAAATATATATTGAAAAAGACAGCTAGACCAACTATTCTAGTGGAGACAAGAAATCTACCATTGAGACATATCTAAATATTGTGGAGTCTTACTACCGTCAGTGAAGATTGAGACCCAGAAAAAGGTGTGTCTAGGTCACTAACTTACAGGGCTACATAGGTTAGCAATAAAGTAACCATGTGCTATAGCTATCTTGATATCCACCCAAAGGTATAACTCCAGATGGGGGCTAAACGATGTTGCAATTTAGTAGGCACATAGTTACTAAAGAAATGTATATATACTGCAGCCCAGGACACATGAAAGCATGCCAGAGTGAAAGGAAACAACCTTGTGCAAAGGGATTCAAATGAATCTATGTAGGTCAATGGCAGAAGAATAAAAAAAATAATATATGGAATCCCCAAGTATCCCACACCTCCTTTCGATAAGCTGACCAATAAGTCAGGAAATAATTGTACAGCCATCCTAAGCCCATTTACTGGCAGGCTCAAAATATATTCAGACAGGTACTAAATGAATTATACCCAATTAAAGAGTCACATAGCCAGCTGTCATTTATACTAGGGCTAATGGTCTGAACACTGCTGCTAGAGTGGGGAACCCCTAAAGATTACCAACATACAGGTTAGGGAGTAGTCCACTCAAATTGGCAGCAAGAGTAGGGAAATCGAAAGGACAGGAGGTTAAAGAAGATTGAAAAACAAAGTAGAGGAAACAGTGAAAAATAGCCATTGGAAGGACTCCTATATTTCAATCCTTATGTCTAATAGACTAGTAGGGGAGAGTACAGCCGGCAAAGGAATCCCCCTAGCTATCAAATCACATTGGTATAGAGTCTAGCAGTCTGAAAAGTGCAATTAAAATTCCAGCATCACGGCTACAAACAGCCTGACGCGCGTTTCGGCAGTATGTTCCGCCTTTATCAAGGGCTGGAATTTTAATTGCACTTTTCAGACTGCTAGACTCTATACCAATGTGGTTTGATAGCTCTTAAAGCTCTTAAACACAAGGCTGGAAAGATGAAGGGTGCGTTTGGACTCCAGCGACAGCCAGTTTAGTGCTTTTAGCATGTCACAATGGTGGGTCCTGTAATTACATTGTAGCATAAATCGGCAGAACGAGTTATACAATGTATTGAGTTTATTAATGTGGGATTGCGGTGCAGGTGCATATACTACATCCCCATAATCAATGATTGGCATCAGCATTTGCTGTACAATCTTTTCCTTTACTGTAGGGCTTAAGCAGGATTTGTTTCTGTACAGGGCACCTAGTTTTGAATAAAGTTTAGATGCAAGTTTTTCTATGTGGAGACCAAAAGCTAGATTTTGGTCTAACAACATACCCAAGTATTTGAAAGAGTGGACTGTGGTCAGAGTGCTATTTGAATTTATTTTGATGGATAGGTGGGAATTGTGTAATTTGTGTAATTTAGGTACTGTTCAAAAGATCATTGTGAAAGTTTTGTCAGTGTTTAGAAAGAGTTTGTTTTTTGCGATCCACTTTTCTACCTCTGTAAACTGGTCTTGGAGCACAGCCTCAAGCTGTGGTAGATCGGATTTGCTCGCATAGATTACTGTGTCGTCTGCGTACATGTGTACTTTTGAGGATTTGCAGACATTAGGCAGGTCATTTATAAATAATGTGAATAGTAGGTGGCAGAGAATGGAATCTTGAGGAACACCACATGTGACTGGGAGAGGGAGGGACTCGCTGTCAGAAATGGACACATATTGCGAGCAATCCAATACATACGATAGAAACCAGGTTAGCGGACAATCACCAATACCTGAGTTTTTGGCTTAGTGCAGTAGAATGTCGTGGTCTACTTTGTCAAAGGCCTTTGTAAAATCAAGGAAAATAGCTCCAGCTAGGTCTCCTTGTTCCATGCCAGTTTGGATGTCATTGCAAACTTTTAAGAGGGCAGTTGTAGTGGAGTGATTCTGGTGAAAACCCAATTGATCAGGGGTCAGATAGTTTGATTATTGGATTGTTAGTAATACTCACATAGTTACGTATGGACAAATTTTTCGAAGATTTTTGACAATACTGGGAGTAATGATATTGGGCGATAGTTAGAAACCAAAGTAGTGTCACCACTTTTATGGATAGGCACTACTCTTGCAGTCTTTTAAAGTTTGGGTATGTATCCAGACAAGGATTCGTTAATTAGGATTGTGACAGGTTTAGCAATTGACCAATTTTGTTTGTTTTGTGCATATATTTCACCATTGTCTATATGCACAGTGATCATTCATAGAGCCAGTACGCTTGAACTTTGACCACAAAGAATCCCGAAACTGGTACATTTGGATGAGGTCAGCTGTGATCCAGATCATATGTGCCCCTTTTACTCTCACCTTTATGCAGCGGGGCATGCAAACTCCAAAATTGTAGGAGTTCAGACTGAAAGAATTCAACAACACAGTCTAGATCTGGGATAATGTTTAATCTGTGCCATGGGAGGTTCTTGATGTCATTAAGAAAGGATTCAAGATTACATTTTTTGAAGGACCTGGTGATTGTAACCTTGGGAGAGGATTTAGTAGCCTTTATTTGCGCACGCAGAACACTAAACAGTGATCACTGAAACTGTTAGGGAGAACACCGGACTCCTGGATTCTATCAGGAGAAGTGCAGAGAATCCAATCGAGCAGGGTATGGTTATGGCTTTTAATGTTTATGCATCAAAAGTTTTTTATCTCTAGTTAGTTAAAGGGTCAGAGTGTGAAACACCGTAAATCATGTAACTATATCACTTAACTGGTGTTAAATGTCTAACAAAAGTAACTAAATCAAGAAAAAAAAAGGAAGGATATACTGTAACAAAATGTCCCTCAGCCAGCCTTCGGTTTGTGATGTATATACACTAAACAAAATTATAAACGCACTTTTGTTTTTGCCCCCATTTTTCATGAGCTGAACTCAAAGATCTAAGACTTTTTCTATGTACACAAAAGGCCTATTTCTCTCAAATATTGTTCACAAATCTGTATAAATCTGTGATAGTGAGCACTTCTCCTGTCCCGAGATAATCCATCTATCTCACAGGTGTGGCATATCAAGATGCTGATTAGACAGCATGATTATTGCACAGGTGTGCCTTAGGTGTACATAGAAAAAGTGCTAGATCTTTGAGTTCAGCTCATGAAAACTGGGGGCAAAAACAAAAGTGTTGTATTTATAATGTAAAGAATGAGAGAAAATAATCTGTCCTAATAAATTGGCATCCTAAGTAAACTAAACACAAAATCTAACATGCAATAGATTTAGTTAAAAAAAAAAGGTTTAGTAACCTTAAAACACAGGGATACAGGGGATAAAGAGAATATATACAGGGGATAAGAGTAAGTACAGACACAATATAGTGCTGAGTGATAGATACCTTTCACAAAGATGGTAAGGCAAATAGATACATGGTTGCTATTTGCCTTACCATCTTTGTGAAAGGTATCTATCGCTCAGCACTATATTTTGTCTAACCTGTGTTTTAAAGGACCACTATAGGCACCCAGACCACTTCAGCTTAATGAAGTGGTCTGGGTGCCTGGTCCATCTAGGATTAACCCTTTTTTTCTATAAACATAGCAGTTGCAGAGAAACTGCTATGTTTATAATAGGGTTAATCCAGCCTCTAGTGGCTGTCTCATTGACAGCCGCTAGAGGCGCTTGCGTGCTTCTCACTGTGAAAATCACAGTGAGAAGACGCCAGCATCCATAGGAAAGCATTGTAAATTGTGAAAGAGGTAAGTTTAACCCCTTCCTCTCCATCCAGCCCAGCGGGAGGGGGACCCTGAGGGTGGGGGCACCCTCAGGGCACTATAGTGCCAGGAAAACTAGTATGTTTTCCTGGCACTATAGTGGTCCTTTAAGGTTACTAAACCTTTTTTAACTAAATCTATTAAACATTTGATTTTAAGTGTTTAGTTTACTTAGGATCCCAATTTATTAGGACAGATTATATTCTCTCATTCTTTACATTTAACTTTTGTGAAGGGTTACCCCCTCCAATCTGTCCTACAGTAACTCCCTCAACAGCTTCTCTTCTCTCCTTGTTGTGTTTATAAGTTTGTTCAGTGTAAAACAATGCTAAAGACTGCAAAACAACACATTGAACCTGGGAGATCAGTGTATGAGATACCTAAGCCTTATCTCTGGGCCTTCGAGGGCAACTATCCATCAAAGGTCCAAATATCTAGATTACCTACAATATCCCTAATAACATCGAAAGAAAAATGGCAAACTTAAGCGAAAACTGAAATCACTAGTTAAGAATAAAATAAGCGATAGCGATCTATGCGTAAATCAACCTGATGAGTAAGGGGGAAGCTCTAAATTATATCTTCAGAGAGACCGCTCCACAACAAGATACCTGGACACACGTTTTGCCTCTGACAGGCCCTTCAAGAGGGGAATACCACCTTGAAGAGTCTGCCTCGTATTGCCTGTTATTCATTATTATTATTGTTGGTATTTCTATAGGGCCAACTTATTCCACAGTACTTTATTATGAATGGGGGAAGATTTAACAATAAACAAGACAATTACACAATGATACAGGAACAATAGGTATACAACAGGTATTTGAGGACCCTGCTCAAACGAGCTTACAGTCTACTCTAGAGTCATCAGATTGACTCATGCATAGATTGCTATCAAAAATAAATTGAGGAACACACGCAATGGTATTTGAATAAGCATCTCATTGCGATAACAGCTGTTATTAATATATATATATATATATATATATATATATATATATATATAATGTTTTTTATTATTACTATTTATTTTTTTAATATGTTAGTATTATTTATTTGTTCTACTGAGCACCATTGATAATCATGTTAATACCCACTGTAGTAATGTTATCTCCTACACTGTCTAAATAAGTGTGGCTTTTGGTAATTACTTGACTTTGCTAGCATCTGTTCCATCTTCTACAGCATGGAAATCCATATTCTGTGGCCTGTCTTCTTTAAGTTGGATTTCACGATTCACTTTGGTATTTAATGCTACTGATAGACATAGATCCATAAAAGGAAAACTATATATTTACTTAGTCCGTTTCATTGATAGCATATTTGTGGACGACTGCAGGTGCACCACCTTAGAACCAAAGTAAATACTCACTTCTTATGTATTCTATTGCAAATCTGAAACAATTTGTAAGTATAGAGTTCGTCTGTCATGTGAAGTGTCAGGCACTAGAGGGCGACAATTTCCTACTTTTACTTTCTTCTACAGAAATTGAAAAGGCAGATGTAAAGTCAGAGGTTTATTTATTAAACACAGAATATTGTCCGAAAGGACATAATTCTGTGAACATGGCTGGACTGGTAATCCTGATATTTACTAAAGCCAAATTCGGTCAAAATGATGAGCACAATCTAGCCAGATTCATTCAGTGTCTGGTTCAAAATCAGTGCTTTTCACATTAGAATTTATCAAACACCAAATTTAAACCGAATATGGACTGGATGGATTCGGTAAGATGCACATAACAAATTCTAATTCTCATGCCTTCTGCAAGCAAATGCAAAAAATATGGATTATTTGGTTTCTGCCGTAATAGCAAACATCAGGCAAATATGTAAAAGAAAAACACCTACACATTGCAAGGGTTAATTATGTGGCAGCTAGCCAATGCATGCTAGCCAGCTCCCACAGTAAAAATTAAAATTAAAAAATTAAAAGACAGAAAGTGGTCAGCATGACATCCAAATTACACTGAACAAAATTATAAACGCAACACTTTTGTTTTTGCCCCCATTTTTCATGAGCAGAACTCAAAGATCTAAGACTTTTTCTATGTACACAAAAGGCCTATTTCTCTCAAATGTTGTTCATAAATTGGTCTAAATCTGTGTTAGTGAGCACTTCTCCTTTGCCGAGATAATCCATCCACCTCACAGGTGTGGCATATCAAGATGCTGATTAGACAGCATGATTATTGCACAGGTGTGCCTTAGGCTGGCCACAATAAAAGACCACTCTAAAATGTGCTGGAAGTATTACTTTACTGAGAGGGTAGTGGATGCATGGAATAGCCTTTCAGCTGAAGTGGTAGAGATTAACACAGTAAAGGAGTTTAAGCATGCGTGGCATAGGCATAAGGCTATCCTAACTATAAGATAAGGCCAGGGACTTATAAAAGTATTTAGAAAATTGGGCAGACTAGATGGGCCGAATGGTTCTTATCTACCCTCACATTCTGTGTTTCTATGTTACTTCCGTGTCTGTCTCCCTCCAAGTCAACGGCACTACCATCATCTCTACCTCGCAGGCTCGCTGCCTGGGTGTTCCTTTTGACTCCAACCTCTCCTTCACCCCTCATGTCCAATCAATTGCCAAATCCTGTCGCTTCCATCTCAAAAACATAGCGTGCATCTGCCCCTATTTAACGTCGGATGTGGCTAAGGTGCTGGTCCATGCTGTTGTTCTCTCGCCTTGACTACTACAATCCCCTTCTCAGTGGTCTTATGTGTTCCCAGCTTGCACCGCTGCAATCTATAATGAATACGGCGGCGAGGCTCATTTTCCTGTCCGCTCACTCCTCCAACGCCTCCCCACTCTGTCAGTCCCTGCATTGGCTTCCAGTAAAATAAAGGGCTCAATTTAAAATTATGGTGTTTGCTTACAAGTCCCTACATAATGCTCCTCCAACCTACCTATCCTCCCTAATACACAATTATGTCCCGTTGAGGCCCCTGCGCTCTGCCAAAGACCTACGTCTATCCTCTGTCCGTACTCCCACCTCTGATGCTTGCCTCCAAGATTTCTCAAGGGCTGCACCTCCTCTGTGGAACACCCTTCCCTACTCCGTAAGACTTTCACCCAATCTCCACTCATTCAAAAAAATAATTAAAAACTCACTTCTTCAAGAAAGCATTTCAATTAAACTGTTAGCAGGTTTTTTATCCCCCACCCTCCATGACTCTTCTCCTGCAACTGTCAAAAATTACCTACTAAGCCCTCAGTGAATACTTTTTTTTAACAACCTACTTTGTTACCCCTACTTTTACCCTTTGTGTCACTATACCCCAATCCCTCTAGCATGTAAGCTCATTGAGCAGGGCCCTCCACCCCCTCTGTTCCTGTACGTCCAGTTGTCTGGTTACAATTACATGTCTGTTAGTCCACCCATTGTACAGCGCTACGAAATCTGATGGCGCTATATAAATAATAAAATAATAATAATATTAATAATGATGGCAGCTTTGTGTGAGGGTAGGTAGGTTTAAACGTATAATAATGGCAGCTTTGGGTGAGGGTAGGTAGGCTTAAACCTATATTAATGGCAGCTTTGGGTGAGGGTAGGTAGACATAAACCTGTAATAATGGCAGCTTTGGGTGAGGGTAGGTAGACATAAACCTATAATAATGGCAGCTTTGGGTGAGGGTAGGTAGGCATAAACCTATAATAATGGCAGCTTTGGGTGAGGGTAGGTAGACATAAACCTATAATAATGGCAGCTTTGGGTGAGGGTAGGTAGGCATAAACCTATAATAATGGCAGCTTTGGGTGAGGGTGGGTAGACATAAACCTATAATAATGGAAGCTTTGGGAGAGGGTAGGTAGGCTTAAATGTATAATATTGGCAGCTTTGGGTGAGGGTAGGTAGACATAAACCTATAATAATGGCAGCTTTGGGTGAGGGTAGGCAGGCATAAACCTATAATAATGGCAGCTTCGGGTGAGGGTAGGTAGGCATAAACCTATAATAATGGCAGCTTTGGGTGAGGGTAGGTAGGCATAAACCTATAATAATGGCAGCTTTGGGTGAGGGTGGGTAGACATAAACCTATAATAATGGAAGCTTTGGGTGAGGGTGGGTAGACATAAACCTATAATAATGGCAGCTTTGGGTGAGGGTAGGTAGACATAAACCTATAATAATGGAAGCTTTGGGAGAGGGTAGGTAGGCTTAAACCTATAATAATGGCAGCTTTGGGTGAGGGTGGGTAGACATAAACCTATAATAATGGAAGCTTTGGGAGAGGGTAGGTAGGCTTAAACCTATAATAATGGCAACTTTGGGTGAGGGTAGGTAGGCATAAACCTATAATAATGGCAGCTTTGGGTGAGGGTAGGCAGGCATAAACCTATAATAATGGCAGCTTTGGGTGAGGGTAGGTAGACATAAACCTACAATAATGGCAGCTGATGGCTGTTGGGTAGATATGCTGTGGAGGCATAAAGGATGTGATCCTCTATATATTTATTGGGGATCACATTTACCCTATATGTTTTTTAATTGTTTAATTTTACACTGGCGACTGGCTAGTAAGTGCTGGCCAGCAACCACAAAGGAACACTTCAGACACATGAAGCACTTCAGTCTGGAGTCTGACATATTATTTGTGACAGTTTATAAAACTGTTAAAAATTTTCATGCTAGTCAATATTTTTATAAAACCTTTCTGAAAGCCCGCCCCCCTCAGCTGTCAATCAGAAAGAACTAAGTTAGTGGGTGTCTGCCTTCCCCCCTTCACAGTGAGCTGCACTACAGCTCTTTGACAAGCATAGGAAAGCCACACACATGTGCGCACACATTCACGTTCCAGCACAAAGGCTTCTTAACCCCTTAAGGACCAAACTTCTGGAATAAAAGGGAATCATGACATGCCACACATGTCATGTGTCCTTAAAGGACCACTCTAGGCACCCAGACCACTTCAGCTTAATGAGGTGGTCTGGGTGCCAGGTCCTTCTAGGGTTAACCCATTTTTTCATAAACATAGCAGTTTCAGAGAAACTGCTATGTTTATGAATGGGTTAAGCCTTCCCCCTATGTCCTCTAGTGGCTGTCTCATTGACAGCCGCTAGAGGCGCTTGCGTGCTTCTCACTGTGATTTTCACAGTGAGAGCACGCCAGCGTCCATAGGAAAGCATTATGAATGCTTTCCTATGTGACCGGCTGAATGCGCGCGCAGCTCTTGCCGCGCGTGCGCATTCAGCCGACGGGGAGGAGAAGAGGCGGATCGGAGGAGGAGAGCAGGAGGAGAGCTCTCCGCCCAGCGCTGGAAAAAGGTAAGTTTTTACCCCTTTCCCCTTTCCAGAGCCGGGCGGGAGGGGGTCCCTGAGGGTGGGGGCACCCTCAGGGCACTCTAGTGCCAGGAAAACGAGTATGTTTTCCTGGCACTAGAGTGGTCCTTTAAGGGGTTAATGTGAAGCCTCTGATTGGAGAATCCCCCAGCACATAGTAAATGTCTGTAGCTTATCCAGGCTGTTTTTTCATATACCCCTAATAAAACCATGGAGAAATCAATACATGCAAGTTTTCTTTGGGTATTATCTAATCTACTAAATTGTTAAAAACCATAACATTTTCAATGTGTTTATTTAACCCACCCACTGCAAAGGCTCGAGTTTAACCCAGATTTGAGCTGTTTGGTCTTGTCTGGAGAGGCTGAAATCCAGACAAAATTCTGGCCAGGGCCGTCTTTAACAAGGGGCAAACTGGGCAGCTGCCCCGGGCCCTGTTGCTCCTGGGGGGCCCAAAGCAGCTGCCCTGTGGGCCCCCTGCCCGCAGCCAGGTCTGAACAGCCCACGGGATACTAAGAAATATTCCGGTGGGCTGCTGCAGGTGAGGTAATCAAGGGCCCCCGGCCCTTTAAGAGAGCTCCAGACCGGGCCTCTGTCTTCCTGCCTGCTGGGAGGAAGTGTTGTGAGGTCACTTCCTCCCAATTAACTGAGTGCCGCTGGGGAGGAGGAGGCATACAGGGAGAGAAGGTGACCAAGAGAGAAGGTACAGACCAAGAAGAAGAAGACTCCCATCAATCTCAGCCATCCAGCTCCCACTGGACTACAGGGAAGCCACACTTCTGTAAAGGTAAGGAGGGTGGCTAAACTATGTAAATTGATATGTGTGTGTGTGTGTGTATCTGACTGTGTGTGTATCTGACTGTATGTGTGTGTGTGTGTATCTGACTCTGTGTGTGTGTATCTGACTCTGTGTGTATCTGACTGTATGTGTGTGTGTGAGTATCTGACTGTATATGTGTATATCTGACTGTGTGTGTATATCTGACTGTGTGTGTGTGACTGTGTGTGTGTGTGTATCTGACTGTATGTTTGTATATCTGACTGTGTGTGTGTGTGTGTTCTGACTGTGTGTGTGTATATTTGACTGTATGTGTGTATATTTGACTGTATGTGTGTGTCTAAATGTGTGTGTCTGACTGTATGTGTGTATATCTGTGTGTGTGTGTGTGTATATCTAACTATGTGTGTGTGTGTCTCACTGTGTGTGTATGTATCTCAGTGTTTGTGTGTGTATCTCACTGTGTGTGTGTATCTGACTGTGTGTGTATGTGTATCTGACTGTATGTGTATATGTGTATATCTGACTGTGTGTGTCTGACTGTTTGTGTGTCTGACTGTGTGTGTGTGTGTATCTCACTGTGTGTGTGTGTGTCTCACTGTGTGTGTGTGGGGGGGGGGTGTATATCTCACTGTGGGTGTGTGTATCTCACTGTGTTTGTGTCAGTGTTTGTGTGTATATGCGTGTGGAAATGCATACATCCCATCTAACATTGCACACAAATACATTCCGGGGGAGAGGGGGTGGCGGGGGGGGGGGGGGGGCAGGAAAGGGGGGGGTGGCAGGGGGCGGCGGGGGGGGCAGGAGGGCAGGATCCAGGGGGCCCAAGCAAATGCATGCCCAGGGTCCAATCAATGTTAAAGACGGCCCTGATTCTGGCTCATACAGACCTAGAATTGCTAAACCTGAATATTGTTAAATAGTGTGAACACTATCCAGAGTTTGCTGTCCGTATGCCCTTTCATGGTATCAGATTAATTTTTGACTCTGGACTTGAAGAATTAGCAAAAAGAAGAAATAACCCACAAATATTTACTTGAGTCAAGTGACATATATATGCTGTCTAGCATAAAACTTGAATTAAGCTGTTAATATTTTTATTAATACCGTAATAACAATACTATCAGTGTGATATTTCGAGTGGCTATCATTCCAGGCCGAATAATAAATGTACTTTTAAACTTTTATCCCATGACGTATCCATGCGAAGTAGAGTTATATAAAGATAAGCTTTCGCAATCTGCGGCATATTGCATTGTGTAACCAGGTAATAAATAGCTAACGTACAGAGTGAAGTAAAAATCAGCTAACGTACAGAGTGAAGTAAAAATCAGCAACAATAGACAGATAACTGAAGTCAAAGGAAAAATGTTTAACCCTCTAATTCCTTGTTATATAGTAAATTAATATATAGAGATAGAAATGAATAAGAACCCTTGTATTTCCTCTAGGGTTACTGCACAAAGAAACCCCAATTCTCAACAGATTTGGACATATACATTTGTACAGGTTTGTACTACAGGGATTTGACATGTTTGGGAATCTCGATAGTATTCTCAATGCATTGCGTACCTTGGCACTGCATTCCTCTGCTCTTTGACCCCGACTAGTTTTGTTCTGCGCTATCTGTTCCTTATTTCTGAAAAATATTGTCTTTTTTACCCAGAGTACATTTGTTGTTGCTTTCTGTTACTAACATTGTGTGTTCGTTCTCTTCTATGTTCTTTTTTTAATGTTCTATGGTCTTTTTGTGTTCCATTTTTCTAAGCAATTGTGGTCTAGACTTAATATTGTTGGATAAGCGGGGGTGGGGCCTGACAGCCAAGATGACCGGACGTGTTTTCTGAGGGCTCCTGCACCAGAGGGCACACAAACGCTCAATCTAACCGATCTAATGATGCCCACAGCACAAGCTACTCAGATATCGAACTGGGACCCCACACGGAGCAGAATGGTACCAATCCTGTACCGGAACGCCACAGGAATACCCGAACCAGCCACGCGGCCTAAACCTGAGCGGGGTCTAGAGCATGGAGGAGGCGGCCGATCCCCCGGCACAGAACCCGCTCACAAACGTGAGAAAAACAAAGCCCTGCTACCCCCCCCCCCACTCCGGACCGGTGGGGGTTATCCCGGTCCACACTGGGGACAACAACGAGACCAAACCACAACCAAACGGGACCAACGAGGCCCAAACAAGATGGCGGCAACAAAGCGCACACTAAACAAGCCCCCCAAGAATATAACAGAGTTCTTCGACAGACCCCTTGCTCACCTCTGTACAAAGCTCCAAACCCAGGGACAGGCCTTCAGACGGGCGAGGAGAGAAGCGGCGGCTTGGATCCGCCCAACAACCAGACGACAGATAAGCTGGAACCACCCTCGAACCTCCAGAGGGACGCCTGGAGGGCACCGCCGGCAGCCCATAAGGCGGGAATCGACGTCAAGCCCCTCAAACACCGGCACTCGCTCCCGCTTACACCAGGGCGAGAGTCGCAAACAAAACCAGCCTGAAGGCCACCCGGAGGCCCCAGAATCTTTGGGCCAGCAGCAGACTACTCCACGCAAATGGACACACACTGTCTGCAACAGCGTACACCAAGCTGCAGCATGGACTGGTACTAAAGAGCAAAACGGGCGGAGAGCTCCACCATGACCCACCGGGGGGAGAATCTCACTGGGACGCCAACCTCGGCCCACAAAGAAAAGCAGGACACCCCAGGTGATGGGAAATCTCAGGGACTATGTTTGGTGCCCAGAGGGGATCGGATGAGCTCAAGCATGAGACCGGAGACGTGACAGGCACATACCGCTATCACTGGACTTCCTCACCGTGCCTCTTAATATACGAACTGCTCACTGCATGCTAACTGAACGTATAGTACCATTACTTAGTCTGTCAGTACTGCACCGCTTGCAAAATCACTGCCGTTGATTCATACATGTGTTTGCCTCAACCGCTCACACATTTTGGGTCTAGCTAGTCTTCACTAACTGGGCAACCCAGGCCTATTTAAATCTAAAAGTGTTGGTTTATTTTTAGTTTCAAATCGTGCTATCAGTGCCTTAAGCGCACACCTATAATCTTATAGGCTGGTCTCCAGGATACCTGCAATACACTACTGCTAGCATGTACCCAGCCTGTTCAATACAAGACACAATCTTATAATACCCTACAGCTAACGCGTACCCAGCCTGTTACACACAAGACACAAGCAGGTCATACACTATTGCTAACATGTACCCAGCCTGTTTACCACAAGACACAATCTTGTAATGCACTAATGCTAACATATACTCAGCCTGTTTAACACAAGACACTAGCTTGTACTTCATTACGGTTTCTCATTTAGACTAGAATACTTAATTGAACGCATCTTCATTGAACGCATGTCCTTAAGGGGTTAAAAAAAATGTGCAATTACTCATACCACAGTCTACCTGTTTACTTCTATGTACACTGTTGTGGCGTTTGACTATGTGATGTACTCACCTGCACAATAAAAATAAAGAACTAAAAAAAAAAAATATATATATATATATATATATATATATATATTGTTGGATAAGCGTTCAAAATTGTTTAATATTGTTGGATACACTTTTACAATTATTTAATATTATGAAAAATATTTTCATTTTGATATTGGGGGCCGGAGCCAAGCAGCCATGCTGAATGGCCGCACACATCCAGAGCTCAGAGCATAAACACTGTAAAAAAACGCTTGAAAGACCCTAAAATCGTGACAACTCACATCAGGGTAAACCTCAAGAACAAGCAGAAACTTCATGGGCCGAAAAACAAAAAACCTGAAGCCCGAAAAACAGCGGCTGGGTTTAGACATCGGGGATCTGCTGAGGCAGGCACATGGAGTGGTGAGGCCAAAGATGGCCAACTACACTAAGACATACTCAGAAATATCGGACGACATGTCCCCAGATGAGGAAGCAGAGACTCACCCTTTAACCATAAAACCTGTACTGTGGCACGGTGAACAAGACAATTCCCCGGTTACTACCGCAGTATTGAGGGCACTCCTGGCAGACCTCCAGAAGAGTATCCTGATGGACGTTGCACTAATCCGTACTGGCCTACAAGGCCTGACAGGCATAATGACGCTGCTAAAGGCTGCATCCAGCGACCAAGCACCACAAATAGCGACGTTGCAAAAGGCAGTCCAGTGGCTCCAACAGCACAGTGAGCAGGCCGAAAGCCGCTTCACCGCCATCGAAGACTGGAGGCGGAAAAACAACCTCAAAATTCGTGGCATCTCTGAAGAGGTACCAACTGCGGAGATCCTGCATTTCCTGAGGCGCTTACTAGGCAATATACTTACCCCAAGACAAGGTAAAATGGTGGGAATCAACGGTGTAACGGATCACTTGGCACCCCGACTGGGTACCTCCGTTGAAGGATGCTCCTAGAGCTTCCTGAGGACTCCAAGCAGTCCAGCAGACACCATAACCACCGTAGACTCCTTCAGGTAGCAGAATAGGAACAAGCTCTTACAACAGCTTAGTAGTGATTTAGCAAGGGAGTATGACAAGCATAGCAATCCCTTGTAGCAGATTCCCCTAATAAGAGACGGCACTCCAAATTGAGGTTGAAGTCGAACTGACTGTACTGGCACATAAAGCCTCTTTTATTCACATTCTACAAACATAGTACTGCCCACAGGGTTTTGCAATACAACCAATCAATCCGTACAATACACACAGACACTCCCACACAAAATCCTCTCCTCTGCCTGTTATATGATTACTGAACGCAATGGTTAATATAATTATCACAGGCAGATAAATACAGTATTATAAAACATATCACAGGGACCCCAAAACATGCAATAACCCTATAATATATCCGGGGGAATCTGGGTGAACCACATATCCAAAATTCACCCAGATCCGTTCAGTGGTTTGGAAGATACGGTTTAATGAAGATTCCGCAGAACATATACAGGCTGTATGAAAAATAATTACTGTTAAATGTGTCCCCTGTTCTGTAGTTTAAAACTACTGAACGATGTCTTTGTGCACCAAATACCGGCGAGATGGCACCGTGTAGAAAAGTCAAAACAGTGTCTGTGAGTTAAAATGGCCGCCATCCATTGTTCTCACCATGTGCTTCATCCATTGTTCTCACCATGTGCCTCTGATACATGAAATGGTGGCCACCCAGTAACCTCACAGTATGTCCCCAGATGGTTCTTAAAGGGCCAGCAGCAGCATAATAAAATACTATATGCCCAAATCAGTTCCTAGAAGGGCAATACATCCCAGGGCCCTAGTCGCAGGGCAGGAGGCTGGCAAACAGGCCCCTCCAAAAACCAGTGGTGAGGTCCCTTTCACCACAGACGGGTTCTTCAGAGTGCCAAAGTCCCCCCGAGCACCAGACAACATGCCGAGAGACCTGATCCTCTGGGTGCAGAACGGCAAAGACAGGGCAGCAGTGCCGGTGGCAGTCAGGGACCACACACCATACAAATTTGAAGATATGTCCCTTGCATTTTTCCCAGACCTGTCAGGGAGCACGCTAGCCTGGCGAAGAACACTCTGACTGTTTACCTTTCTCTTGAGACAGCGACAGATACCTTACCAATGGCGACTAACCCGCACCCTAGTAATCCAGCGGGGTAGAACCAAACACCTGATCCACAACCTCGCGGAAGCAGCAACCTCACTACCCAATCTCAACCTGCCTCCAGACACTCTGACACCAACTGGGAATGGCCTTGACACCACACCAGTAGAACCCAGAGACTGTGATCCCCTTCTCCCCGCGACAGAAGGCTAAAGGAGGATACGCAGCGGCCACTACCAGAGGAGAGTACCAGGAAGGACATTCACCACTCTATACAGCTTTAAACCACCAGCTAGGGTGGTAAAGTTAGCAAAGTTTATGTTTCCATGCTCAGCACACAACACACGAGAGCTCACAAACTACCATGACCGACTCACATTCAGACCGACAGCCCGCATCAAGCAGACCAGATCCCCCCACACACGCCCTCTGAAACCAATAGACACAAAACACTCATATCTGACTAGAATAGTACATAGTACACCGCCGCCACGGAGCGCATAGTAGCCACGACCTATCTTTCAAACGTGCCAGGTTAATCGTACACAAGACAATAGGGTCTAAAGCCCATTAGATTAGCAGTACTCAACAGTACCCGGAGTTAAATACCCAGACGAGATCCCATCACCACACATAGCCAGCGATGCACGTCATCCCACCTTAACGACTGCAACTAAAACTTAAAAATGTGCTGTTTCTATATTTTTCATGTTAATGCTTCTTATTGAATGCTTCTATTGTGATTGGTATAGCTATCGTGGCGTACCAACCGTGTATGTTATCACTAGCACAATAAAATAAAGAATTTTAAAAAATATATATTTTAATTTTGCAATAATTTGATATCTTTAACAAACTGATTTTTTGTGACTTTTTTTTTTACATTTTACTACATTGAAAATAAAAAAAAATAAAAAAAGTTTATCCAAAAATATTAAATCATTTGGAAAGCCCACCCAACAATTATCAAGATCTTTGTTCCTTCTTTCCCTCTAGAGTAGCAATGCTGTATGTTCCCATATTTCTGTACCTTTGAGTTCCTGAGAGTCTTTGTTCTTTGTTCCAGCTGATCCTGTTCCTGAGTACATTTGCTTCATGTTCCTGGGAATCTCTGTTCTTTGGCAATCTGTTCCTAAGTGTCTTGTTCAGTGTTCAGTGCGCCGTTGTTTTTAATTAATCGCTCCATGCTTCACTGTTTCTCTGGTCTATGTTCTTGTGCTATTTATTCCTATGTACCTCTGTTTTTATTAAAGCACTTGTAGTTCAAATTCAGATTAAATAATACAGTATTTATTACTCTCAAATATGAATACATCATGGGAAAGATAACTGGCAATTCTACAAACTACACTTACTATACCAGCTCATGGCTAAAAATATTGTATAGAAATGGATGAAAATGTAGTTGGCCCAAAAATTATATCTCAACAATAGGAATAAAGGTAAGATACAACCTTAATAAATCACAAAGAAGATAACTAAATACACAGTCTTTGTTGAAGAGCTTCACTTATGGTCATAACCTTTTTCTTTCAACAAGTCTCTAGATAGGCATTGATCCTCGATGTGAATTTATAAAAATGTAAACAAGGAGGAGGCCTATAGTGTGGTATGTCTTAGATAACCAAACTTATGGATATAAAGCAAAATTGGCCACTTACATGGAGCTACAAATGACTTCAAATTGGACACCATGTCTACTTGTGGATATGGAGTCAGAGGCAGTCCTCAAAGACAGGAGATGATGAAACAAGAAAATAGAAACACAGACATATAAATTTATAGTGTATTATCCAAGGATAAAAATAATAAGCTAGATATTCACATAGATAAAGCTTCTTGACGCCTAGGAACATGTATTATCTAGAAATGTATTAAGAAAAAATATAAAAACTATAACCCAACCTTTGTATTGGTGAAAAACGTTTGTTTTTAATTTTGCTTGTTTCATAGTTTTTCTAATGTTTTTCTTAGTATATTCGTGGAGAGTACCTGTTCCTGATTGTGTATTAAAATTTACTGGTGGATAACCTTTGCTTGCAGTTCTGAGAAGAACACTGCTCTGAATATTGTAAATCTGATACTTTTATTATTTTTATCACTGTTTCCTACCTAACAGAGAGCGCTATATGTATATTCTTTCATGTGCTATGTACATCCAATACCTCTGAGGATACCCACCAAGAACATGTTCTGGAGGAGGAATTAGATCACTCTAAGCTGTATCATTTGCATTTTTAGAAAGCTCTATCTGTTTGAATGGCCATTTTAGTCTCTTACTTACTATTGATATCCTTGGATACTACACTATAAAGTTTTGTTTGTGTTTTCTCGTTGCATCATCTATCTCCTGTCTTTAAGGACTGCCATTGACTCCATATCCACAAGTGGGAATCATATCACCATATGCTGTCCAATTTGAGCTCATTTGTACCTCTATTCATTTTGCTTTAAATACCTCATTATGGTTAACTTATTTGAGAGATACTACACTGTAGGCCTCCTTTTTGTTGTTAATGTTTTTATCATTTCATATTAAGGGTCACAACAAATTAAGAGACCTATTGGAAGAAAAAGGACTTTATGCCTTGTATAATTTTTTTTAATCCTTTTTCATATTTTTGAGATTTAATTTTTGGTGCAGTTATGATTTTTTTGATGAGAGGATGATAGAAGGATTCCCATGGTTTTGGTTATTTGCTGACTTATTCCACTTAAATGTTTTGACTGTTAGTGCTAGCCCTCTTCTCTGTTTTTATTGTAAGAAAATTGTATAGCTTGCACTCACTGTAATGTTTACTAAAGGATACTAAATACTAACAATGCCAAGTTAAGTCGTCCTTCGTTATTAAGATTTGTGATCTAATGCACACATATAGTGGCTACAAATTGAGCTTTATCTCCACATGGCTAGATTAGATGGATCCATGTATAAAGCCCAATACATTTGTGGAGTAATTAAACACAAAATAAACTGAAAATAGATTTGATTGAATATATCAATCAGTCAAAGATATGTATGCCATCTAAACAGAATTCCAGGAAGTCTAGGACTTTTTCTTTGACCATTCATTGTGTCCTCACCAGTGACAACGTTTTGAGCTCATGCATCTCTTTCTCAAGTAGTGCTGGTATTTTTACATGAGACTGGAAGGTTTCTCGCATGCATTTGAAGGAGGCAGATTGAGGTGAGATCTAGCTGACTTTTTAAATGTTTAAATACTTGCATCTAAGCAGACCTCAACACATAAATAGATTTATGTAATTACTCACAAGGTATAAAAAAAAAACTGGTCTAGCAGGCTTTTTGTAGTCACATTCCAATTTTATGAATTAGCTTGGTGTAGCATGTGTGCAAATGTTGCCATGTACATATCAAAAGAAACATCACAGGCAACCATTAGTCAAATACCCTGTGCTTATTCTATATACCTAATTACCTAAACCTTTTTCCAGTTTAACTTTCCTTGTCAACTCAAAGCTGGTCTAATCCTTTTCTAACCTTCCCCCAGGCAACTACCCCACATTAACTAATTATGCATGTGTAAATCTAACTACACATAATCTTTGTCATACACGGTTTTCGTCCATGGTACCAAAAGGGTTTGAAAATATATTCAAAGACAAATATATCTCTAACATGGATAAGGCAATAAAGGATACCCAACCACTAAAATTACAAAAAACAGCAAACCTACTAAATAGTGTGCCCTCTAAAACACCAACACAATAGTACAACAAAAAGAAATAAGTAGGAATGCAGAGCAGGAGATATAAACACTTCTAAGGTGTAAATAAAATATATATATACAACCTTATAATAGCGTGGTGGACGATATCTACAGAAAAATATATAAAACGCACATAGTGTAATAAAAATATGGATATACAGACACGCAGGATGACTATATAAAACTCACAAGATATCAGTGAATATCAGGCCCATCATCCTTAGTCAGAAGTGGTCTTCAGAGTAGATAGGCAGAATCTTCTTTCACACTTGTAAGGTAAAGAAACCAAAAAATAGTGCAGGTAGAAATAAAACTTCAAAGAATTTATTATATAATACACTTACAAAAAGGTCCAAGTAAAACAGCATATGAACCACTACAAGGTGGTATAAAAAGCATCAATAGCAAGTCCTCCAATGGTATAATCCAACGCGTTTCGTCCGCAGGACTTCTTCAGGGATTATGGAAGAAGTTAATCCCTGAAGAAGTCCTGCGGACGAAACGCGTCTAGTTTACAAATATGTTTAACCCCTTAAGGACCAAACTTCTGGAATAAAAGGGAATCATGACATGTCACACATGTCATGTGTCCTTAAGGGGTTAAATTCTCTTTAATGTACTTCATGTTTGAGATCAACCAAGAGATTTTCAATAGTCAAGTATGAGAACTGCATAAAATATTCTAAAACCTTTATAGGTTTACTCCAAGCACCATGACCACTTAAAGGAACACTATACTGCAAGAATATGAATTTAAGGCATTTATTCTAGCTATTAACTTGCCAAGAAACGTTTTCATTACATTGTTTGTTTATGTGCACAGCCATTGTGCCTCACAGCAAACAATGTGAGTATCTGTGCAAGTCACTCAGGCCTTGTATAGTGTTTGCAGTGGCACGTTGTAAAAGATGTTGCAGAGGTTAACATGAAGCTGTAACTCCCCTGACATCAAAGGGGAAGGGGCATATAGCGGCAGGATGTAGAAGGATAACGTTAATGAAGACAATTGCATAATTATGGTGCATCATATGTTCCTTTAAGGGATGTATACTTGTGAGATAATTTTTCCACCCCACGTACACAATCTCACTTCCTACTTTATTTGCACAATATTTCTCAGTTTTTTTTTGTCAAATATTGACATTACCTTAGGAAGGAAAGTTTTGATTTTTTTTACCTTTACCCTGTATGATTATTTTATATATGTAGACTTAAAGGGACACTCCAGGCACCCAGACCACTTCTGCCCATTGGAGTGGTCTGGGTGCCAACTCCCACTACTCTTTTTTTTTTTTTAATTCTTTATTTTTGCGTGCATATGATTCACAGACATTCTGTCAATGCCCCAACAGCAGTGACAAACAAGTGATTAGTAGACATAGCGTAACATTCAGAAGGCATTTAAGTATGTAGCACATTTTTTTTTTTGTATAATGTAGATATCAGGTGAGATCTAACTTGCACATTTTGTTTATGTAGTGGTTCAGGATCTCCATAAGATTACTTAAGCGAGTATTGGGATGTATGTTTAATTGTTTGTACAAACCATCAGTAGAGTAGTGTAGTCTAGAGTTAATCTTATGTGTCAGGTTAGCGTTGTGGTACATGAGGTGTAACTGCAGATTTACTTACTGACATTTTGTGGAGCGATAGGGTAGCAAGCTTAGCTAAGGTAAGTGTGTAGGTAAGGTACAACCAGGCAGAGTGGAGCGTACTAGGTTGTCAGCATTAGGCATAAAAAGAAAACTTATATTTAATTCAAGCAGTCCGCAGCAGATGATATGTTCAGCGGTGACAGCAGCTTGTGTTAAGAGGAGCTGTGAAGTGGCGTAAGTCCTTGTGGGAAGTGGGCTACGGGCCCCTGGTATCGTGAGAGTCAGCCCATGCCCTGTGTCGGGGCAGTCGGGGTTGCAAGATCAGAATACTAAGGGAGTCTCTGGGGACTTAGAGTTGGTACAGCAGACACCGAGGTGGGAAGTTGATGTGAGCCCTCTGCCGCCATTTCAGGGGTGCCTCTGTGTGGCTGCTGCAGGGCTGTTAGTCGACAGGCCTTGCTTTGCTCGGGCCGCTTGTTTATTTTCTGCCTAAATCTGCCGCTCCCATCACGCTGATGTCTTCCCCGCGTGGTTGTTCGTTTCGGTGAGCGGCTTGATTGCTCTTCTCTGGAGCCCCATTGCATAGGAGCTGGTGGAGCCGGACTCAGCGGGGCCGCCATCTTAAGGGGTAGGCCTCTGGTGCGCTCCGTTGTCCATCCTCCACACCTCTCGGGCCCCTTGTAGTGGGGACCGGGATGACCCCCCGGTCCAAAGGGGGGGAAACGGGGCCGGCAGGCGTCTCAAGATGTCGGCTTGCAGTGTCCGGGAAGGGAGACAGGGCAGCGGCCGTCTACCCCGCATCCCACCCGAGTAGGCCGCGGCCCCCAAAGCCTCTTACCCCCTTCTGGGGTCCTGAAGCTCCCGATCTCGGGGTCCGCCACCCCGTCCACAGCCGTGGGCAGGTCTCCTGGGCTCTTTGCGAGTGTCCGGGCTGTGTTAGTAGCCTGAGAGGCCAGATTGCTCCAAAGCCTCTCCTGCATGCGACCGGTCAGCATGGCGGGCCGGCCCCGCCCCCCAACTCCCACTACTCTTAACCCTGTAAACTGCAATAATTACCTTGCAGGGTTAACTCCACCTCTAGTGGCTGTCTAATAGACAGCCACTAGAGGGAACTTCCTGCTCTATAGCACAGAAAACCTGTGCTAGAGCGTCGCTGGACGTCCTCACGCTGTGTGAGGACCCCCAATGTCGCTCAAATCCCCATAGGAAAGCATTGAAAATAGTTTCAATGCTTTCCTATGGGTAGACCTAATGCGCATGCGTAGGTACCACCATCATTCTACAATAACCTGAAACTGGGCTGCTGGCCACAGAGGAAAGATGACTGTTATATGTCAGCTGTTCTTTTCAGGTTATACTTTTTTTTTCTTCTTCAAAAATAAAAAATTCAAAGTCATAAAGCAACTTCAAACATATAAAGATAAGGCGTATACAGCATTATGTACAGAATAAGTTAACTCAACTGGTCATTAACAGATAATCCTACTATATAATGAGAGAGAGTTATTGTGATGGACTGGAGTGATAAGAGTTGTAAACATGGTGAAGGTAATTAGAAAAACGACACCATCATATCATGAGATGGTATTATTACAGGTCATTGAAAGAAATACAGTATTACAGTAAATGAAATCGGGCTGAATTTATAACAATATATAATAAAGCTATTATTAAATCCTTAAGGACCAATTATGTATTTTGCTACCATTACAGTCTGGTCATAGGATAATGCATGCTAGCATTGGATGTACCACTTATTTAACATAAGCAGTATCGGTATATATTTGGGGCTAAATTTAATTTGTTTGGATCACAGTTTCAAATGGTCACAATCTGTTAGAAAAACATTTTTTAAATGATTTATCTACAGAAATTCCCATAAACTTTAATTGTGACGTCTGTGGCTAAATCATTTAAAATGTTTTTCTAAATGCTGATTCAAACAAATTAAATTGAGGCCATGTCGTCATGAAACGAGAGGAGTGTCAGGATGGAGAATGAACAAAACAAATATTAAACCAGACTTCTAAAGCATATTACCGGGCCTTAGAGAGGTCACTTAACGCTATATAGAATAGTACAAGACAGACCAATGTCAGGGAGACAGAGAATATCTATACAAGTAGACAAGCCAAACTTCAAGGATAATAGAATAGAGAATGGTCAAGATACAAACCAGGGGGGGGTGGGGCCGGGCCGCCGAGCCGAGCGGTCGCAAGACAGACCAGCTCCTGCTCAATACAACCTACAGACCACCTTTTACGCCTGTAAATCGGGATTTTGGATTGCGTGACTAGCCCACAACTGCGACCCCAGACGTCTAGGGCTACCAGAGCTGAGGAGAGGCTTGCCCTATGGGTTTTAGTCCCTCAGGGGAGAGGTCCCTGCGGCAACAGGCGAGACCCTACCCGGCAGTGAGAGGAGTGGACGGCGGCCACACCACTAACCTGCCCACTGGAGCCCGTCGAACAGTGACTCCATCTGCGGACCCGGTCCTGATTCCCCCCCCTCTGGACCGGGGGGGTGATCCCGGTCCTCACCCCAAGGGCCTGAGCGGGATGCAAAGGATGACACCGCTGCACACAAAATGGCGACCACCATGTGCGTAGGAGACCTGAGCCCCGATTACAGCGGGCCAAAAGGAACAAGCAGGGTGCCCCAGCATGAAGCTGAACATCCCCCTTACCACACTCCCAGCCTGCTCCCAAGCGACCACAAGCAGCAAACACTAAGCCTCCCACCACGGCTGACCCAGGCTCTCAGGGGACCAAGCAATCCGCAAAGCAGCCGCAGCCCACGAGCACCCTCACCGCACGCAAGCTCCTTAGACCTCGTGAGTTCGGCGCACAATCCACAGAGCAGCAGAGAGGAACGGAGGTCGTAAGCCTGCTTTCCCACTGCCTAGAACGAGCTGCACTGGCATCGGTCGGCAGTGGAACTCTCCCTCCAAGAACTGACTCGAGACCACCAAGATGGCGGCTCCCGCGGAGACAAAATTCAACTCCAGCAAGAAACCATGACGAACTGTCTAAGGGTCCAATGCTTGTGAGCTGCAGCACATTTAAATGCATTAATGTATAGCTTTGGGGGACTAAGGGGTGAAGCTGTGTCTCTCATGCTTTCTTAACGGCATCTATGTGTGTTTATGGGGGCCTGAGGGGTGACACTATGTCTCTCATACCTAAGCATGTACCTAGCTAAACTACCTATCCTGCCTGCATGTAACCTTACCTTGCAACTAACTACTAGAAAATGTGCAATGTCTAGCAACTACTATGTGTTAAATGCAATATCTACTTAAAATTTATGGGGCCACAGCAGTTCACCTCTCAAGCGACGCTAGCTCACAAACCGGTAACCACTCTTATGTTGCACGGCCACTTTAGTTGCATTGGCCTGCTTCCACAACTGCAATATTGTTTTCACTTCAACCGTAATGTTCAAAGCGTGGTGGCCAGATTGCTAAATTGTTAAATTAAGCTTAAGTGGCAGTGGTTTACCAAGCTGAACTAACACAATGGGTCATATATCGTGGCAGTAAGCAGTTAACTACTAAGACCCTAATCCTACGTCATACAGCATACTGCCCCAGTTCAATAATCTATGTTGAATTTACCCACATGTTATTTTCCTTGTTTAGCACTACCTTAACACAATCATATATGCCTAACTAACCAGACATAGCGACATCCTTTAAAATATAAAATGAAGCAGACACTCATGAGAATGTATATCAATGTTAACTGTTATTACATATGTGTGTATACTTTGCTGATATATTATTCTTCCTTTTCTTCCTTTCTGTAACGAATTCACAGTGCTTCAATAAAACAAAGATTGACAAAAAAAAAAGATACAAGCCAGGGTCAGATAACTGAGACACAACTGTACTTAACCAGCTCTCGCATATCCACTAAGGGAAACCACGACAGGGCACAGCATAATGGGCAAAATGAGCTTATATAGCCCTAGGAGGACAGTAATTGGTTATTAACGGTCACAATGTCTGCATGATGATGCACGCACATTCTCGTCACTAACCAGGTCAGGGAAGGCAGAGCTACATAAGAACTCCGATTTGCAGAGGCCGGCGTGAGGAAGAATGCAAGAGAAGAGTGCGGCAACAGAGGGAGGAGACAGAAGCATCGCTACAAGCAAGAGGACGTGCCACACGGGAACACAATGCACAGGAGAGCACCAAGCAGGCGCAGTGGCATGCAGCTTACAAAGTTTAATGATCAGGTTGTTATGACAGCCTAAACCTTATTTGGGCCTCAATTTAATATTGTCGGAGAAACTGATTTTATATTTAAAAAAATATTTTAATTGTGTGATACATTTTATTTATAATATATCTATTTTTAATATTTGTTAAAATTTTAAAAATTATTTTAAGGAAGTTGATCAAAAAATATTCAATAATTTAAAAAGCTTATCCGAAAACATTAAACTGAGGCCTTGGAGTTCAAGCGGTTTAGTAATTTTACGTAATATTAAATAATAATAGTTATGTAAGTTAACTCTCAGTCCCTGGTACCATCGTTACCTCTCCTATCTGTCTTATCAGTTAAATGCTGTATTCATGATATCATGTCCAGTGCTCAGTTATACAATGTAACGTGCAGTACATTCTAGGATAGATGCTGTTGTATAACATCACAAGGGTCAGGAGTGTCTTGAAATTAGTCCAATGGTGAAAGACCCGGATGTAACGTATGAATTTGTTTTTCTTTCCATAAACTTACCATATATATATATTTGTATATTAGTATATTGTATTCCGCATGTAAACAACATGGAGCCAAGAATACAGGTTAAACACGTCAGACATAACTAGATTTAAATGTGATAACTTTGTATTCAATTCAGGAATGAATAATGGTAAACCTGGCATTTAAAGTAACACTCCAAACACCCTAGGACCCCTCACCCCATTGTTAGTAGTGAAATTTTGGGGGGGATATTTTGAGTTCTTAACTAGGGTCTGCCAAGAACTGCTCGCAGCCTCAACTACTTGTCCATCATTAGTAGTGGAAGTGAGGAACGGAGCCCAACAGACCCCAGCTAGGAAGTCAAACTGTTCAAAAACAATTTGATTTTGTTAGCTGTAGTGGATCGTTCCTTTAATATGTGTCATACACCACCCAACCCTAGCTTGTTAATGGTAATGCATATTCTAACTTTGAAAGACTTGTTAGCAGAAGGTAGAATTCCCCTGTTCAAATCTGACACCTAATTTTACATTTTGTTTTCAAAACACAATTTTTTTTGTAGCACAGGTCTAAACTATTAATTCCTGTTTTTTCCCCCTACATTTGACACAAGTTATTTGTTTTTAGTAAAGAGGAACTTTCACATGTCCAATTTCAGCATAACATACAAACAAACTAAAAGTTAGCTATTGGCAGAGCTAATTTGTTTTAAATTCTGTGTCTTTACTTTGAAAATAATTATTTCGTTTACAGGCTGTATTAAAATAAAATAAAAAAAAAGTTACCTGCGCTCTTCCCAAATCCCTATGCATATTTAAACAAATGAAGATTATTTAGTTACTCCAATGGCCATGGGAGGGTATGCCCACCTGCCACGTTAAAACAAACCTCTTAGGTGGACCCTACACCTACACTTGACCTTGCTTCCTTGAGCTTCTGGCAAAGATATCTCTAATGAGACAGAGAGGGGTATTTTTTTAGAAACCCCTACATGCTTATTAATCCTTAATAGGGAACACATGGGGTGGGCGCAGCATTGTAGCATAGCTGTGTGATACAAAAGTGAATACATATACAAAAGTCCTGCGCTCAAAATTCCACTACTCTTGAGCGGCAGCAACAACCATAGTACACATTAGCCCCAATATCGTGTTTGCCTGAAAATAAGACATCCCCCGAAAATAAGCCCTAGCTTATTTTCGGGGGATGCTCCTAATAAAAGCCCTACCATGAAAATAAGCCCTAGCCGTTCGTTAATCTATGTTCGGGGAATTTTCCCCGAACATAGGTATGCAAGATTCCATTCGCTAGTAATAAGCTTATCTATGTTTGAGTAAGTTTCACCGAACATAGATATGCAAGATTCCATTCGCGAGTGAAATAATCGATATTCGGGGAAGTTTCCCCGAACATAGATTTGCAGGATTCTGTGCCCTAGTGAGGGAATTCCCCCGAACATAGACCTGCATTCTAGCACACGTTTTTCCACGAAATAAGACATGCCCCAAAAATAAGCCTTAGTGGGTTTTTTTCGGGAGAAAAAATCAATATAAGACCCGGTCTTATTTTCGGGGAAACATAGTACACACAGTAATAACCAAAGAAAAAAAAACTACCTGCGCTCTTCCTAAAACCCTATACATATTTAAACAAATTGAGGTTATTTAGTTGCTCCAATGGCCATGAGAGGGATGCCCACCTGCGCACTGCACTACTGAACGTTACTTGTGCTACCTATACAGGAGGTTTCTTGCCCATGAGTAAAATCCTGGCAGTCATTTAAATCCAGTTGCACACTAAATAAGGTCTAGGGATAGGGCCATTTACCACGATTCCTTAAAGCTAATCTTTGCATTATAATTTTCTTTTCGAATTTCTCTGTTATTTTTGGTGCACGTCATTTGATTTGCTCGTTATATGCTACTTTCAGACGGTGAAGGAATCCCTGCTTATTAAGATTCTGACATTTAACAATTTTTTTATTTTTATACGGTCTAATTACACGCTGAACAAAAGAAAAAAAAATCTATGACACGTTATTTGCAATTAAATATTTTTTACGGATATTGACAACCTTGCACTGAATATTTAAATATATATATATTTTTAAAGAAAATATATATATATTATATATAATTTTTATGTATATTTAATTTAAATTATTATGTATAATAGATAGTAATTATTTTGTATTTATATATGTTACTGAGCATTGAATAATAAACAATAATAACATTAATTAAAACGATGACATGGTTACTTTAATTAACAAGGATGTTCACAGTAGTAGATATTGCCTGGAAACAAAAATAATGAGTGTTAGTTGCCTTATCTTCTTTAAATCATTTCACGACTCGTGTTTTTTCTATTTTTTCTTTCTTTCTTTTTATTTATTTTAAAATTTCTTGCATCTAATGCCATGTTAGAACTAAAAAAAAAACGAGAAAAAAAAAAACTTGTTTAGTGTGAATTTTGTTTTCTCTAAAGACAATGCTAAAAGGACAGTTTATTCAAGTTGTGAACTGTATAAAGTAGAACCATCTAGTTTCTGAGTTATTTGACATAACAACGCGAAAAACACTGACAATCACTTGGTTAACATTGAGACATGTCTCTGTTGTTTCCCAACACAATGTAGCATTCCAATGGTCAGCAAACCAGAATTAGAGACCGTTCTTAAATTATTACACGTTATCTTGGTATTTGTGTCTTTGGTATGTGACACAAAAAGAGTATAGCCTCATAACAATACACCTAGTTTTAAGACATTTGTGTTATTAGTAACATTATTTGTATAGTACATACAATTAACGCAGTACTTGCTACACTTTTTCTAGGTGTTACATAATCATTTTGACAGATTTGAACATGGTATAATTATTCATTTTATCATTAGTATTACTTTTAGTTATAAAATGGCAACATTTCCCACAGTATTGTATATTTGGTACATTAACAAAATGTACTCACTGCAGACAGTACAATAAATCAGATAAATTGGTACAACATATAATATATATATATATATATATATATATATATATATATATATATATATATATATATATATATATATATATATATATTATTTAAAGTCCCCAGCACTCACGTGTACCATAAGCCAATGCCGAGCGCCAGTCCAAAGCTCCAAAATGATAAATGATCCAAATGAAATAGGCTGCTCTCCGGACTTAAAAAGTTCAATTTTTATTAAAGTTGATTAAAAGCTACGACCAACGTTTCGGTCCCCGTTTGGGACCTTCTTCAGGGTCAAAATTCAGCAGGACAATACAACACATTACACATACTATGTGTAATGTGTTGTATTGTCCTGCTGAATTTTGACCCTGAAGAAGGTCCCAAACGGGGACCGAAACGTTGGTCGTAGCTTTTAATCAACTTTAATAAAAATTGAACTTTTTAAGTCCGGAGAGCAGCCTATTTCATTTGGATTATATATATATATATATATATACCCCTAGATAAAGTGCTACAAAACGAAATGACAGAACTCTTCATATGCCTAAAATGTAGTGTGAAGGCAAAGTTCAGAGTGAGATGGTCTGTGAGCTTACACTCTAAAGGAGACAATGGGAGAGAGATACAATGTAGCTGAGATTACTTCAAATCTGCAAGGAAAGGAAAGAAACAGCCTCAAACTGCCAGCAAGTCTCCATGTTTGTCTCTTCGCATTGAGATGTTAAAGGCGGGAAACGGAGAGAAAATGTACAACAAGATACTGCGATACTTGTAGATCCAAACATTGGTAATTGGGACATTAAATCTGTTTACTTTTTCCATGTAAAGCATGTGCAAACACATTTTAAATGTTTATATCCTTTCCAACGCACTATAACAGCTGTAGTTGGCGCGGCCTTACTAAACCAGCACCACACTCAATATATGCACCCTTCGAGTGCCATGGCAGAGAGGAGTGTTATAGAGTTGCTGTCTTTTAGGTCCTGAAAGGTTTGTAAAAAAAAAAACCCTCTATATAAAGCAGGCTGAGATTCCACGAGAGGCCCTTTTTCTCTCCAAATGTGAGGTAAGCAAGGTATCCCTAGGACATCCTAGTACAGGGTAGGTAACCTTTGGCATGCCAGAAGTTGGGGACTACATATCCCATAAGGCTCTTAAAGCCATAATAATGGCAAAGCATTATGGGAGATGTAGTCAAAAAAACATATGGAGTGCCGAAGGTTGCCTACACCTGTGGGATTTTGTTTTAACAGAAAATATTGCCTATGTTTGTATCCTGTACAAGATAATTCCTGCTTCATATATTCATCTAAATAAAACATTGAAAATTCTGCTTTACCTTCATTATATCTGAAAATAAAACAGATTTTCTTTTATGGTTTTCTCCCATGAAACTATGGATTCATCTTCACTCAACGTCTTTCTATTTGAATCCCACACACAGTGATTAGCGGACTATGACACCATGAATGGAGGGGTGGGTATAGAGTGAATGAAATCGTGCAGGATAAAAAGGAAGTTGATTCATATGGAGAGTTATGAGAAAGAAAAGTCGGGGCAGGTTTTATCTGATTGATTGATGACATCAGAGGCTGGAGAAGAAGATAGAAGATTAGAAAGAGAAGATATAGATATTATCTGCTAAGAAATGGGTGCTGATACAACTATAAATAATGACAGTCAGAGAGGACACATAGATTGAAGGAAAAAGGAGGCTATGAACGTAAAGGGTTACTCCAATCAAAAAGCAGGGTTCAATAAAACACTTTATTAGATCAGAGTAACTCTTTATATCCGGGTCCCCCTCCAAAACAAAAAAAAAAGTTCCTTCGTCAAGGTCAAGTTCTTCCTGCAGCCCAATCCTTCTCTGGTGATGTCACTCCCCCTCACTAGAAGGGAAATGATAAATCAAATTAGCAATAAAATGTCCGGGCGCACATAGATCCAAGTTTGCAGACTTTATTTTAATAAGTCCAGAGAAACTCTCCGGCCCCCAGGCTGGGTTTGGATGATTGGATTGCCTATGCTACTTCTTGTGGGGTGATTTTCTCTGATAGAGAGGCAACTGCCTCGGTATAAAAGGATGGGAGCTTGACTCTTGCCAAATAATCATCAATTAGTCTTTGAAGCGTATCTGCTTAAGTACTAAGGTGTGGCAGGTGATCACATAACTCTGTGTAGTAACTTTGGAAAAGTTCTGCTATACGAACAGGTAATTTGCAAGAAAAGAAAACCAAGAAAAAAAAGAAGGAGGTGTGATTGCTCCCTCATAAGCTATGCACATAAATCCCATCAGAACACGATTAAGGAAAACCTATTTACAGTTGATATCCAACATTTGTTGGGCAAGTACTGGCAGAACTCATATACCTAGGATTAATATGAGCTATACCAGCTCCCTTTCTTTGCAGAGTGGAGATCACAGTGGACTGCCTTCCCTTTGAGGGTGGAATAGCAATGTTACCAATGGAGTGGCTTCCTTATGTTACCAATGGAGTGGCTTCCTTATGTTTTTTGGACCCACCTATGTCTGGGTCTTTGGAGGGTGATCTCAGGGGTAGATCCAGAGCCTGATCTTGGGAGGGGCACTTGTAGATTATTTAAGTAAATAATCCAGGCACAATAACCACTACAGCTCTGTGTAGTTGTTATGGTGCCAGGAGTGCCGGAATCCCCTCCCAGAGTAAGTAGTCAAACCGTTTAAGAACAGTTTGACAACTTACCTGGGGTCTGCTGGGATATGGGGCTATAGTAGAGCATAGGAGCAGTGGTGTGTGTGAAAGGTTCAGTGTCTGTGTGGGGGGGTAGTTTGTGAGCAGTGCAGTGTGTATGTTTGTGAGCAGTGTGTGTGTGAATGCTGCAGTGTGTTTGTGACAGTGTATGTCAGGGGTGCAGTGTGTGTGGGGGGCAGCTTATGTGTGTGTGTGTGAGGGGGACAATGTGTCAGCGGTGCAGAGTGTGTGTGAAGGTTGCAGTGTGTCTGAGGGCGGCAGTGTATGTCTGGGGTACAGTGTGTGTGTGAGGAGGGTAGTGTATGTGTGGGGCAGTGTGTGTGTGTGAGGGGGCAGTGTATGTGTGTGAGGCAATGTGTGTATGAGGGGGGCAGTGTATGTGTGGGGCAGTTTGTGTGTGTGTGAGGGGGCAGTGTATGTGTGTGAGGCAATATGTGTATGGGGCAGTTTATCTGTGTGTGAGGCAGGGTGTGAGTATGTGGGGAAATGTGTGTGTGGGGGCAGTGTGTGTTGACAGTGTGTGTCAGGGGGGCAGTGTATGTGTATGGGGGCAGTGTGTATGGGGGGGCTGTGTATGGGGCAGTGTGTGTGTGTGGGGGCAGTGTGTGTATGGGGGCAGTGTGTGTGGGGCAGTCTGTGGGGGGACAGTGTGTGTGTATGTGTAGAGTGTGTGTGGGGCAATGTGTGTGGGGGGCAGTGTGTGAATGTGTTTTTGAGGAGGGTAGGCAGGCTTTTTTTATCATTTTCTTTTTTAAATTTAATAAAAATAAATGTATGTCCCCGCTCCTTTCTTACCTTTACTGAGGGGGGACATTTCTCGATCCCTGGTGGTCCCAGTGGTGAGAGTGAACTCTAGCCCGCAGCTCCAGCGCTAGAGTTCACTCTCGCAAAATCCAGAGCGTTGCCGTGGTAACCGCAGCAATGCTCTATGCTCGCAAGAGAAGGACCCAGAGGAGCTTGAACAATTGCCCCCCCCCCCCCCGGATCCGCCAGTGGGTGATCTGGGGCTGGCACCCGGGTACTGATTGTGTTGGTGCAATTGATACTTTCGCTATTGTAAGCTGTGATAGTGTCTGCAGGAAGACAATTCACAGAGGTTTATTTATTGTGCCTATGTGTGTGTGTGTCAGTGTGTGAATATGACACTGTGTGTATGCGTCAATGTGTGTATCTGAGTGTGTGTATGTGCCAGTTTGTGTATCTGTGGGTGCAAGTGTGTGTATATGTCACTGTGTCTGAGTGTATCTGTGTGTGTGTATTTGTGAGTCAAGATGTGTGTGTATCTGTGTGTCAAGGTGTATGTGTCTGTGTATCAGTGTGTATCTGTGTGCCACTATGTGCCAGTGTGTGTGTTTCTGTGTGTCAGATACATATACGCATACTCACACACACACAGATACAAAGATACACACACTGGCACATACAAATACAGATATACACACCTTGACACACACCGGCACATACAAACACAGTTTGACACATAGATACACACACCTTGGCACACAGATAAATACAAAAACACAGATACACACTGTGTGTCAAGGTGTGTATATCTGTGTCAGTGTGTGTTTCTGTGTGTCAGATACATATACACATTCTCACACACACACACCACATTCTCACACACAAACACACACAAAGATACATACTGTGAGTCAAGGTGTGTGTATCTGTGTGTCAGATACATACACACACACACAGATACACATTGACACACAGATACACACACAGATACACATACCTTGACACACAGACACACACCAGCACAAAACGGCGCAATTTATTTTTTTAATGGGTGGGGGGAGGGGTTCCACAATGTTGATACACTATGTCAAAGGGTTGCATGGGGAAATAATTAATTGGGAACCCGTGTCAAAAAATGTTATCACAATTTTTTTGTACCGCCCCCCCAAAAAACTGTAAAAAGTTTTAGAACCTACCTGGATTCCAGTGTTGGGTTATTGCCAGTGCTGATCTCCAACCAAAATCATGCCTGCACCTCCTCTGTCCAATCAATGGGAAGCCTTTTTTTGGACTGTTGCCAGCTCAGAGCACATGCACCATCAGCGAGATAAGGGCATTTTTTAACTTAAAAAAATACAACAACTAAATATGCTGTTTATATAATTTTTTTATTTTATTTTTTTTATTAGCATTTTTTAGGATAGTACAGAGGTACAGCGTATAGAATTTTGTTATTCACATCGTATTGTTACAGTCGTGAACATACATAGTTATATACAGGCCAAGTATTTGTCATACATTTATTTCAAACATTTACATTTATTAGCCTATTTCCTGTAGTTACCATCTCTATAGTAATTCCGCTGCACTTCGCACATTTTTGTTTTTGTTTTGAACAGGGGGGGGGGGGATGGGTGGGTGGGGAAAAGGAGGGGGGGCTATGGTCGAGGTAGATAAGATTTATGGTTCAACTCTTATTTTCAGTTAGTATTAGATTTCCATTTTGTTCTTCTTATTTTGCGGTGTTAGGAGTTATTCGCCTATTGTAGTCATCCCATAATTCCCAAGCCTCTACCCAAAATGTTTGTGTGGGCCTTGTTTTCCTAGCCATGGTTTCGTATAGTTTAGAGGATTCTACAATTTGGGTGCATTCCGTTAAAGTCGGTGTGTGAAATGCCAACCAGTTTCTGCTGATTGTTTGTAGTGCTGCAATGAGTATGTGATAAATCAGGTATCTTGCGGTTTTTGCCATGTTTTTTGGGAATAGTTGTAACAGATATAATTCGGGCTGGAGAGGCATTACTGTTTTCGAGGACTCTGTTATTAGCGTCGAGATTTGAGTCCAGAATGGTGTTATTTTCGGGCAAGACCACCATATGTGATACACAGTGCCTGGCTGCCCTTTGCACCTCCAACATTTAACTTGGTTGGAACCAGGTGCCAGCGATATAACAACTTTCTAGACATTTCTACATGTGTGGTGCATAGTGTTAAGTTCCTATTTGCCATAAATATACGGGCCCATTGGGATTCGTCCAATTTCTTTTGGAGGTCTGTTTCCCAAGTTGAGATAAAAGAGGGCTTTGCAGTGTAAAGTCTTTGGATAATTATATTGTACAATTGGGATATTAGTTTAGTGGGAGGCTTGTTTTGTATACATAGTTGCTCAAGAGGCGATAATTGCCAGTCTTGCCTGAGTGTGGTGTTTGGGGGATAGTATTTGCGGAACCATGACTGTATCTGTAAATACATGAAGTTCATGATTTGTGGTATTTTATGTTTAATCTGCAGATGTGCAAATGGGATCAGTTTGTTGTTATCTACTATCTGGTGTAAGGAAGTAATGCCATACTTGGTCCATTCTTTGGCATTGAATTGTGGTATAAGTATTGTGAGGGCTTGGAGCTTCATAGCTGGTGACGGGTAGGGTGAAGGCCATGATTTGGTTCTATGTGTGTCCCATATAGACAAAGACAGCTTGGTGGTTGGCAACATCTCTTTGTATTTGGGTCTATTGTGTCACGGTATCCAGGCCAGTGCAGTAAAATTTTTACCTTTTGTGTGTGCTGCCTCTATTGTGAGCCATTCCGGTAGTTGCTTTTGATGGAATGCCATGATAAGGGGACTAAGGATCGAAGCTGAGTAGTACGTGTCAAGATGTTGTATCCCTACACCCCATTTTTTTGAAGGGTTTGTATAGTGTGGATGCTGCCACCCTCGTTTTTTTGTTATTCCATATGAATGCGTTAATCATAGCTTGCGTGTCGCGTAGGAAGGTCTTAGGGAGGTGTATGTGGAGGGTACGGAACAAGTACTGGAGCTTAGGTAAGAGTATAATTTTTGTAGCCGCTATGCGACCTAGCCAGGAGACATACTTGCCCTTCCACCCTGCAATTTGGCTCTTTAATTTATTTACAAGTTTGACGTAGTTGGTTGGCATCAGAGCATGTGATGTCGACGTAAAGGCTACGCCTAGGAATGTTAGATGGTCTTTGCGCCATTCATATGCATTGCTTGTTTTCAGGTCTTGTAAAGTTTGTGGCGGTATGTGCATACTCATCGCTTGTGTTTTTGTGATATTAAGTTTATAGTATGAGCATGCGCTGTATTTGGTAAGTATGTTGTGTAGGTGTGGGAGTGTCGTGTTTGGGGATTCAATGGATAGCATGATGTCATCTGCAAACATTGTGAGTTTATGTTCCGTGTTACCTATTTTTATTCTTTTAACTTCCGTATGTCCCCGTATGTGTTGCACTAGGGGCTCTAAGACTAGGATGTATAACAGGGGGGATAGCGGGCACCCCTGGCGTAATCCATTTGTGATTTTAAAATCCATTGATGTGAAACCACTAATGGCGACACAGGCTGTCGGGACGGAGTATAATGCCTTTAGTAATGACATGAAACTTGATGGGAAGTTTTGTTTTTTTAGCACCGACTCAAGGAACCCCCAGTGCACCCTATCAAATGCTTTTTCAGTGTCTAGTGAGATGAATACACTGGGTTTTCCCGAGTTTTGTACTTTTGACATTAGATTCAACAGTTTCCTTGTTCCATCCGAACCCTGCCTTCCCTTTACAAATCCTACTTGTTCTCTATGAATCACTGAGGGAATAATGGTGGAGAGTCTGTTGCATATATTTTCGATAGGAGTTTCGTGTCTGTGTTTAATAGAGATATGGGTCTTAGGTTTTGTGGTTTGTTGGGTGGTTTTCCTGGTTTGGGTAGTGTGGCTATGTTTTAACATTTCGGATGGTATGTGGCCTGTTTTTATGATTGCATTGTACAATTCTTCTAGGTGTGGTGCTAAGGTGGATTTAAAGCATTTGTAGTACAAATTTGTGAAGCCGTCTGGGCCTGGTGATTTTCCTTTTGGTAAAGAATCGATAGCTTTTTCTATTTCTGTCTGGGTGATTGGTCTTTGGATCTCCTCTTGCTGTGTTGTGCTAATCGTGGGGAGATGGGCTTGGTCCAAGAAATCTTGTATTTCTTGGCTCGTTGGTTGGTGTGTCTTGTCGTAATTTTCTAGGTTGTACAGTTTGTTATAAAAGTCTGCCATGGTGTCATTTATGTGTTGAGGGTTTGTTATTTTGGTACCCGTAGGGGTGAACATGTGGTGTATTTTGGATTGGGCTTGAGTTTGCCGTAGTGAGGATGCTAAAGCTTTCCCCGCTTTATTGCCCTGTGAATATTCAGTTTACTTAGTATGTGTGAAGTTTTCTGAAACAATAGGTCATTTATTGCTTTAGTGGTTTGGTATATTTTGGTCTGTCCTTCCTGGGTTGGGGAGGTAAGTAGGGCACGTGTTTGATCTCTGAGTAGTTCAAGTAACGAGGTATAATCATGTTGTGCTGTTTTCTTCAGATATGCCACTCGACTGATGATTAATCCCCTTATTACTGCTTTATGTGCCACCCATGTATTTTGGGGTTGTGTTTGGGGTGTACAATTTGTTGTAAAATAGAGATTTATTTCCTTTTCTAGTGATTCTTTAAAAGATTGGTTGTATAAAATAGTGTCATTCAATTTCCAGGGTGAGGTTCCCCGAAATTGGAATTTGTCTTGTAGTGTTAATGATGTGGGTGCATGGTCTGACCATGTTATGTCTCCAATTTTACATTCTGTGATTGAGGTGAGGAGATGTGCCGTTACTAGAATGAAGTCAATACGTGAGCTAGTCTTATGGACTCTCGAGTGGTGCGTGTATTCACGATTGTTTGGGTGAATTGTGCGCCATGTGTCATAGAGATTATATTCCATAAGCAGTTTTGTTAGAGCTTTACATTGTGGTTTCAGGGCAGCATGTCTCCTGGTGTCTCTCAGTACTTTCGTATCCAGGCGTGGGTCCAGGATGTGGTTTAGATCCCCACATAGAATTAGATTTTGTAATTGTGGGCTTGGAATGTTGGATAAAACTTTGTGTAAAAAATTTCTCTGATTGGTGTTTGGACTATATACAGAGGCTATCGTGTATTTTATGTCATTTATAATGCAATGGAGTAAGATGTATCTGCCTTGGGCGTCTTTTTTTACTTGGAGTAATTCATATGATAGTGATTTATGTATTAATATTGAGGCTCCCCTTGACTTAGTGGAATATGTGGAGTGATATTGAATGGGGTATTCCTTTAGCGCAAATGTGGGTATTTTAGTGTGCGTGAAATGTGTTTCTTGAACACAAAGTATGTCTATTCTCTCTTTTCTAGCTGTGTCCGTGAGAACACGCCGTTTGTGCGGTGTGTTTAAACCACACGCATTAATGGTTTGTATCTTCAGGTTGTTTTAACTGTGTTAATACCCCATATTTTCAGTTTGGCGACTCCATCTTCTGGGGTGAAAATTGGTTTCAGTGCTCCATCTTTCACCACCAATAATTTCGTCGGATACCCCCATCTGTATCGCATTCCATTATTGCGGAGCGCAGTTGTAATTGGTGTGAATTGTTTTCTTTTCCGAAGAGTTGCCTGCGAAATATCAGGGAAGATCTGTACTTTGGCATAATCTTCTGGCGGTTGAGGCCTGTTCCTGCTGGCGCGTAGTATGTGTTCTTTAACATGAAAGTAATGGGGACGTAGCAGGATGTCTCTAGGTGTTGAGTCTGGAAGATGGCGCGGGCGAGGCACTCGGTGCACCCTATCTAGCAGCAGCATGTCAGTTGGGATTTCTGGAGCGTAGGCGTGCAGCATACCTCGCACATATCCCTGTAGATCATCTGGGAGCACCGATTCCGGCACACCTCGCAGCCGTAGATTATTTCGCCGCGACCTATCCTCCATGTCTGCTAGCTTGGCTTCGTTAAGTAGCAGTTTTTCTTCCAAGCTTTCAACATGGGATGCTAAGTCGTTATGTGCCATTGCGACTTCGTCCATTTTGGATTCCATGTGCGAGGTTCTGTTGCCTATGTCTTGAACATCCTTGCGTAGGGACTCCACAGTACTTTGCCATGACCCAATTAGCTTTTGGGAGAGATTTTCTAAAGCTTGAGCTAAATAGCTTTTTGTCAAGGCTTCTCCGGTTTCGGGCTTAGTTTGTGGTGAGCTATCATCTTCAGAGCAGTCGTCGCCATCTTGAGTGGCATTTAGTAGGACTGAGTTCGTCTGATGCAGTTTTTGGTGAAAGAAATTCATTTTTTCCGCTTTTGTTGCGTTCTTTTTTCCTTTGTTGTGTGACATCTGAGGTGGGGTCTTGATGCTGTTCTGTGTGCTAGTATTGAGTTAGATTGTTAGCCCATGTGCCAGAGCTAAGGATTATGCATCCATCTTGTCCGGCAGTTAGCCACGCCCCCCCCCCCCCCTGTTTATATAATAAGGAGGTGGGAGGGACCATACAGATTGAGCAAAGAGGAAAGAACAAGCTTCCCCATGTTTTCTCTATTAAGGGTTAATAGGTGTGTAGGGGTTTAGAAAAATACCCCTCTCTGTCTCATTAGAGATTTTATCATTCAGTGTAAAGAAGCAAGATGAATTGTTAGTGTAGAGCTCAGCTAAGAGGTTTTGCCTTGAAGTGGCAGTTGAGCTATGTGTGTATGAATGCAGTGTGTGTATGAGTGCTGTGTGTGTGTGTGTGATGCAGAGCATTGGTGGGGGAGTGGGCATTTTTTTATTATTATTTAATTATTATTATTTTAATATTTTTTTTTCTTAGATTATTTTTTTATTTTATTATTATTTTTTTATTATTAATATTTTTTTTTTTTTTCGTCGCCCCTCCCTGCTTGTTAGATGGCCAGGGAGGAGGGCTCTCACTCCCTGGTGGTCCAGTGGATGGGCTGTAGGAGGGGGGCTGGCAGAGAGCTGTAACTTACCTTTCCTGCAGCTCCTGTCAGCTCCCTTCTCTCTCCTCCGGTCCTCCCAGGTCAGCTCCCTCTGCAAGTCTCGCGGCCGCGCGGAGCGTTGCCATGGTAACCCGTGGCAACGCTCTGACCCCGTGGCTCTCGCAAGACTTGCAGAGGGAGCTGACCTGGGAGCTGCACGGACCGGAGGAGAGAGAAGGGAGCTGACAGGAGCTGCAGGAAAGGTAAGTTACAGCTCTCTGCCAGCCCCCCGGTCCTTGTCTGTATTATCGCAATGCAAGTTGCCATAATACAGACAATTGACTCGAGTATAAGACAAGTGGGGGTTTTTCAGCACAAAAAATGTGCTGAAAAACTCGTCTTATACTCGAGTATATACGGTATTATACTTTCTCTATGCTGACTGCCAACTGCAAAGGATAGAACCTACAGCAATGATTGCCAGAGAGCTAAGATGGAGGCGCCCAGTTGCAGAATAAATAGATGTTGATTTCAACATTTTATTTATTTTTTCACACTTCACAAATGCATTTTTGTTAAATACAGGAATAAGTCAAGAACATAATAATAAAAGTCCTGCTCAGCAACTGTTCCCCTTTAAAATGCAGTGAATACATATAAATTAGTTTGCATATAAAACATATTTTGATTTTTGTTTACAATTATTACTCAATCGTTTCAGAAAAAAGTACTCAAAAAGCTGGAGTAATCCAGACTGGCTGAGTATAGTACTGGAAAAAATAAATAAATGAATAAATAAATAAATAACCATACAATATGGGTACTGAGTAATCTGAACTAAGTAGATAAATAGATATTAACCAAATCTAGTGAAATCCAGCCTTAATGGCTCACCTCCATATAGATCCAGTAATACCTTAGTCCCTATTCGCTCAAGAAATCACCGCTGGGTACTGACTTTATTAGACAATTAGACACGGTCAAGTCCAGTGGCTAGAGCGTGTGGAATAGGTGACTGTCAGGCGGCTGACATAGGTATCTGGAATAGGTCACTAAAAAAGTCTGAGTAATGGTGAGCGCCGAATGGCTACTGATTAACACTACTGTACACCAAACCTATGGTAGTATGGTTGTAGGTGACTGGTTAAATCAGAGGCCTGTGTCGGCGTTAGGGGTAGCATGCAGCCTCACCACTGTAGACTGACCATTAGCCTCTAGGTATTCATATAACCCTAGAAATAGCTGCTAAGTACCTGTAACGTTACTCTCGTGGTAGTTACAAAATCTACAGGGATGTGTACTGCATGCTTATCAAGATTCCCCCATAGTAACTTGAGGAAAAATCCTCTACAGACTACAATATATAAAACTGTGACCCAGCAAAAGGAGGTGAAAGAAATAGTTTAGAGTGACTCTATGTGCAGAACCATACTTAGAATGTTGGTTGCCTGCAGATATTGATAGATAGCCCTAGTGAGAAAAAATAGTGAGTGAAAATGAGCCCATAGAGCCCGACGCGCGTTTCGGTGCTTGCTTAGATGCACCTTCGTCAGGGGCTAACTGGAGACTGGTCCCTCGTCTCCTTTTATATGTAGTCTGTAACGGATCGCCTGGCACCCCGACTTGGTACCTCCGTTAATGGATGCTCCTAGTGCTTCCTGAGGACTCCAAGCACTCTGGCAGACACCATAATCACCGAATACGAGAAACCTTTAAATTCTCCCAAGCGTATGAATGCTGTAGACCATTGAATAGGAACCATACGAATAGGCTTGTACTCCTAGAAGTCAACTGGAACAGCATACAATAAATCCTTCCCCCAATAATGAGACGACACATCACTTTGAGGGTAAAACAGGAACTCTGGACTGGCTCATCCAGCCTGGCTTTTATTTCCAACTCACACATACAGGCCACACCCAGGGGGAGGCATAAAAGAACCAACGACATAGATGTTACCTCCCACACATCCCCTCCCCTTAGTGTGACACATAATCCCATTATGCATACAGTGTAAAATATACTTTTACACAACTTTCATAACTTTAAAACCATACATCACATTCACATAAAAATACATATCCACAATCAATCCATTCAGGGGAACAACATATTAAAAAATGGCATGAATCCGACCAGGGGTTCAAAAGTTACTAAAAGTATCTTTTGTTCCTTTCTGGCTGGCAGAAAAACATCCCCACAATGCACCCTGGTTTCCTCCCTTCTGCCCTGGAGTTAATTGGAGAAGTAATCCAATTACCCAGGACTAAAGGCAGACTCCATTAACCACATGGTTGCAAAACGACATAAAACACTTTAAAATACATAAAGTCACATTTACACATAACACACAGACATTTCACCTATCCCCAGATAGCTGGGATCTGCACGCACAAAACCACCGAATAGCGCGCAGATCCTACTCCCACAGTACAATTGCCATGGAGCTAAAGTCTTTCCCATAGTCTTTCATTATATGAATAGGCTCCATGGTATGGCTATCTGGGGTATCACATTCCCATAAAGTCTGGTCCATAGTCCAAAGGCAAGAGGCGGGCAATCAGCCCCCTCCAAGGACACGTGGCGAGGTCGGTTTCGCCACACTTCTCCCCTTTACCCCCCAGACTAACAGGGTACTTGACCTCCTGCCGGTCAGTGCCCTTGTTAGTCCAGCAGCCCACCCACAAGACAGAAACAGCAGAGCAGCCCACCCACAATAAACAGTTACTACACCTGGGTGAGGGAGAATCTTGTCCAGGTTCAGGTGCCTCACCACGGCTGTGTGGGGGACTGGTAGGCTGCCTTGGTAGGTTGCTGAGGGGGCAGAGACCAGCAGTTCTCTGTCCTGTTGCCAGCACTACCACGGGAGTAGTCTGGTTGGAGCCTGGTTGCTGGAGACCGACTGTCTCCCCTTTAAATACACCGCTCTGCTGCTGGAGACCGACTGTCTCCCCTTGAGTTACACCGCTCTGCTGCTGGAGACCGACTGTCTCCCCTTGAGTTACACCGCTCTGCTGCTGGAGACCGACTGTCTCCCCTTGAGTTACACAGCTCTGCTGCTGGAGACAGACTGTCTCCCCTTTAAATACACCGCTCTGCTGCTGGAGACCGACTGTCTCCCCTTGAGTTACACCGCTCTGCTGCTGGAGACCGACTGTCTCCCCTTGAGTTACACAACTCTGCTGCTGGAGACCGACTGTCTCCCCTTTAGTTACACAGCTCTGCTGCTGGAGACAGACTGTCTCCCCTTTGGCTAAACAGCCCTGTTGTGGGGGGGCAGGACCGACCGTCCCTACCCCCTGTGCTGGAAGTGCAGAGACCATGGTCCCATCTGCACAGGTGTGGGGCTTACAGTCTCCCCCTGGTACATTAAGCTGCCGCTGGGGAGAGGTGGTAACCAGCTCCTCTCCCATTAGAACACTCTGCCGCTGGGGAATGGAGACTGGGCTCTCTATTCCCTGTACATTAATGATCCGCCGCTGGGGAGAGGTGGTAACAATCTCCTCTCCCATACATACTTCCCGTCTCTGCGGAGGGAGACCGACTGTCTCTCCTCCCAGCACAGAGTCCTGCTGTGGGGAAAAGGGGGCTGGGCTCTCCATTCCCTGCTGGATACTCTGCCGCTGGGGAATGGAGACTGGGCTCCCAATTCCCAACAAATCACACTGCCGCTGGGGAGGGAGGACGGCCCCTTCAGCTCCCTGTAACTTGGGCGCAGAGACCATGGTCCCATCTGCGCTGGTGTGGGGCTTACTGTCTCCCCTTGGTGTGCTAAGCTGCCGCTGGGGAGAGGGGGTAACAAACTCCTCTCCCTTACACACTTTCAGCCGCTGGGGAGCAGGGCTGACCCTCTGTACTCCCTGTAGGCAGGACGCAGAGACCACGGTCCCATCTGCGCTGGTGAGGGGCTTACTGTCTCCCCTTGGTGAGCTGCACTGCCGCTGGGGAGAGGGAATAACAAACTCCTCTCCCTTACACACCTTCAGCCGCTGGGGAGAGGGGATAACAGGCTCCTCTCCCTGCACCGTAGACTGCCGCTGGGGAGCAAGAACGGCACCTTCAGCTCCCTGTAACGCACACTGCCGCTGGGGATCTGGGCCGACTGCCCAGCATCCCTGTAGGGCCGGTAGAGAGACCGCAGTCCCATCTCCACCTGCCATCTGTGGGTCTTCCCAGGACCAATCCGTGAGGCCCCTCAACATTTGTGAGTAAGGGCCACCTGCTTCCCCACCTGGCAACTCTGGCTGCTGCTGGGGATCTGGGCCGGCTGCCCAGCATCCCGGTGGAGAGACCTTGGTCCCATCTCTACCTGCCTGTTGTGGTTCCTCACAGGACCAGTCTATGAGGACCCCCACTTCGGGTTCCTCCCGTCGCCTCAGGGAAAGACGGCTAACCTCCTCGGATGCAGCCTCTACTCGGCTGCTGTAACGCTCCTGCTGCTGAGCATACTTCCTCTCTTTTGCCAACCGGAATTCTCGGTCCAGCCTTGTGTTTCGCTCAGCCATGACCTGGTTCAAGATCACCCGGCGTGTCTCCATGGGTATATCATCCCCATACTCGGCCACTCGCTGCCTCACCTCGGCCAGCCAATCATCTCCAGAGCCAGAACCTTCCATACTTGTCTGCTCCCAGGGGCGCTGCACGACTGCTAGCGTTGCCCTCAATTTGTAATCCAAACGAACTGTGTCTCCGAGCTGCTTTACCTCGCACTAGGACGCCATCCCACCGCTAGCACCAATGTAACGGATCGCCTGGCACCCCGACTTGGTACCTCCGTTAATGGATGCTCCTAGTGCTTCCTGAGGACTCCAAGCACTCTGGCAGACACCATAATCACCGAATCCGAGAAACCTTTAAATTCTCCCAAGCGTATGAATGCTGTAGACCATTGAATAGGAACCATACGAATAGGCTTGTACTCCTAGCAGTCAACTGGAACAGCATACAATAAATCCTTCCCCCAATAATGAGACGACACATCACTTTGAGGGTAAAACAGGAACTCTGGACTGGCTCATCCAGCCTGGCTTTTATTTCCAACTCACACATACAGGCCACACCCAGGGGGAGGCATAAAAGAACCAACGACATAGATGTTACCTCCCACACATCCCCTCCCCTTAGTGTGACACATAATCCCATTATGCATACAGTGTAAAATATACTTTTACACAACTTTCATAACTTTAAAACCATACATCACATTCACATAAAAATACATATCCACAATCAATCCATTCAGGGGAACAACATATTAAAAAATGGCATGAATCCGACCAGGGGTTCAAAAGTTACTAAAAGTATCTTTTGTTCCTTTTTGGCTGGCAGAAAAACATCCCCACAATGCACCCTGGTTTCCTCCCTTCTGCCCTGGAGTTAATTGGAGAAGTAATCCAATTACCCAGGACTAAAGGCAGACTCCATTAACCACATGGTTGCAAAACGACATAAAACACTTTAAAATACATAAAGTCACATTTACACATAACACACAGACATTTCACCTATCCCCAGATAGCTGGGATCTGCACGCACAAAACCACCGAATAGCGCGCAGATCCTACTCCCACAGTACAATTGCCATGGAGCTAAAGTCTTTCCCATAGTCTTTCATTATATGAATAGGCTCCATGGTATGGCTATCTGGGGTATCACATTCCCATAAAGTCTGGTCCATAGTCCAAAGGCAAGAGGCGGGCAATCAGCCCCCTCCAAGGACACGTGGCGAGGTCGGTTTCGCCACATAGTCAGATAACTGTGTCTCTGGGAATTGTCCAATCGTTAAGCCGGTATTCTGAGTATTCCGGCGCCAAACTCCCCCACGTGGTGGTATGCTAATGAGCAGGTTCAGCCATCCAATCATGTGTGTTATACTCCGTATGGTTATCACAACGTATTAACCACCTCAGTGCCGAGAAATTCCACAGGCATCTAGGTGTATACGAGGAGCAGTATCAATTTAGCCGTTGAACTGTGCTACAGTGTATTGCGAAGTTGCAGATCACATCACATGGACCCAAAACGGCTTGATTATCACTGTATGTGCCGATCAGGGCTAACGTTGCAAATTATGTTATTTGGCAGTTATGGGACGATACTGCTACATGTTTGCATTTGAATAGAGCTGATTCTTTATGTTTCCTTGTTGTATAATAGAAAGAAACCAGGCTAACAGTCTATATACATCGAAGAGTTAGACATCTCTCCTATTGGACGAGCCCTGTTCAAAGTCTCTCTATCTCAAAATGTAACATGCAATGTTAATGTATTACTCAATCGTTTAACTACATCACTTACATATTGTACTACAGGTACCGTTCCAAGCAGACCCCTTTATTGCATTGAATTGCGCCAAGCTCCACGGCATGAGTTTTGAACTGTGGGATAAACCAAATTTACATCACAATCATCTACCTGAGCAACTTGATTATTGGTACCTTTAGGGAACTCATTTCAAATTATTCACTAAATAATTATTTAGTGAATAAATCCCTAATAATACCTCTTTGGTCATTTGCGATTTTGGGATGTGTACAAAAGGTTTAAAATAATGTCTAAAAGACAGAGGCATTAATCCAGTTAAAAGAAAAAAAAAAAACATGTAAGGCCTTGCACATGCTGGGTCCTTGTACCTTGTCCCCACAGTTAGAATTTTGCCACCACCAGGCTCTGTCACCTGGCACAAGCCTGTGTAAAAACTGAGTGACATGTCTATGTGTTAGGGGCTCTTTAGTGACTCCATCTCACTAGTGAGTGGCAATAATCACACAGTCTGGCTGGACTGTGATGGACCAGATGCCTGCTAGAATTTAATTATCATCTGTCTGTAAGTATGTGTGTAAGTGAGTGTGTATATATGGGCAGATATGATTGGGGTGGAGAGATAAGGGCATTGTGGAGCTGAGATTGATGTGATTGGGTTGGAGAGATAAGGGCATTGTGGAGCTGAGGTTAATTTGATTGGGGTGGGAAGGTGAGGGTACTATGGGGCTAAGGTTGATGTTTTAGAAGTGAAGGCAGATAAGGGCACTATGGGGCTAACAGTGATACAATGTTTAATTTGGTGATTGGAGGAACAGAAGGAGATGGGATTATTGTGGTTGAGTTTGTGGATGATGGGAATGAAGTGGATATGTGGCTGGAAATAGGGGATTGTAATGATGGGGTAATGTGATTAAGGTTAGGGGTTATCCGGCATATAATGGGGTTGGTTATGGGGCAGGAGGGGTAGTGAAGGGTTTATGGGACTGAGAGTGAAAGGATTATAAGCATGGCAGTGATGAATGAATTATAGAGATCAGGGTAATGTGACTGGTGATTAGGATAATAGAATTAGAACAACCGCATATTATGACTGGGAGGATGTCATTTGAACAGCTGGGTAAATGGCTAAAAATGGGGAATTATAAAATTGGGGGCTTTAGAGAACAATGGGAGTGATTTATCTAATGCCTCAAAAAGTCACCTTTCAAAATAGAAGTTAGAAACTGGAACCTGGATCCCACACATTAAAAAACACTAATTAAATGCTGATTTACAATGATTCTTCTCCCTATTATCCCTATTCATTGAACCACTATGATTAATACACAGAGCAGAACTCCACTGAATCACTGCTGTCCTGCAAAATGCACATTTAACAAAAGCAACCTGGCCAACAGGCTCTGCTCCAGTTATATTCAGAGGCAGCAATTACCTGAACACCCAGCCCATTATTATGGAAATATCTCTGTCTGACTATGTTGCAGTTTTGCTCTCGGTATATTGTGCCTGGAGTCCCTCCCCATCACCTGCTTACAGAGATAAGGGAGTGCCTTGTCTGTTCCCACAATGAGTTAAGTTAAAGACCCTCCTATTTTGGGAGGGTGGAGGTTTCAGGTAAAGCAGGTATCCTGGAGGAGTGATTTCAGATTCCTCGAACCAAGCAAAGCAAACTGCAGCTCTCTTATGTTCTAGAACCAAGTTATTTACAGTATACATTGTGGACTCAGTGGCTTTTGGACACACTGGTTTCTTTTAAACCCAGAAGATGACTTTCAGGTCACAATTAACAAGCTCCTGGCCGCTGCCCAGATTGCTGGGTTCCCTGTTGCTGCTGATTTTGGTGGGTGTCCAGGAATCAAAGGCAGAAGTCATTTACACAGCTAATTTAAACTATACCTATGTGTTGGAGAACAGGAGCTTCACAGAAAATGGAGAGTTTGGGGTGTTTGGAAATGATTCTCCTGTGAGCAGGGCATCTGGACTGATGGTCTTGCCCAGGAGGTCTCATGGAAGTCATGGAAGCACGTCCTACACTGCCTGCTCACCCAATGCTAACTTTACTGTACCTTCCTCTTGGACTGGCCCTTGGATAGCCCTGATCCAGAGAGGTGGTGGTTGTACCTTTGCTGAAAAAATCAAGGCTGCAGCAGATAATGGAGCCGTTGCTGTGATTATCTACAACAATGATGGGTCTACCAGCAATGAGGTCATTGAAATGTCCCACCCTGGTGAGTATGTCTTGGTCTGCTGAGCATTCTATGGTCTGATACTTGTGATGAGAGTGATTTAAATATGTGGAACCCCTGCTTCTGGCTTTCAGAGCATTTAAGAACACCAACTGGGTTTCTTGAAGTTCTTTTAAATAAAGATTGAGCACTACTATTTGGGGAGAAGGGATAATGCTATTGTACATACCTGTATGCCATACTTCAAATATACAGTGAGGTATTCCACCTCATTGTAGTACAGCTGAAGTATTGTCCTCAGCAGGAACAATGTCCAAGACCTTTTTTACAGATCATTTTATGATGAATATTTTATCACTGTTTCTATTGATGTCAACAAGAAACTGATGGATGTTTTGGTTACTACAAAGTGAATGATTACAATCTATGTACACTGTAATGGGAACAGGATATTCTTTCCAATGAAGAGGTGAACACTGACCCCATTATGTACTAAAGTGTGAATTTTAAATTCTAGCACAAAAAGCTTAGAATTTTATTCATTTTGCCTTTTTTATTTATTTTTGTTCCCCACTGAAATGTAAAGTTCACTTTGAATTTAGAATGATTAACACTTTTGTCAATAACCCAGAAAGAGACGGATTCACCCAAAAAAACAACCGTGAATTGAAATAGATTTTTAAAGTGCAAATCTAGAGTAAAGTGACTTGTTTGGAGGGGAGGGGGAGAATAATTATCCAACCGTAGTCAAAACCTTGCTTGGTTAAGCCTAATTTTTGCAATTTGGTGTTTAAATGCAAATAAATGTTTAGGTAATCGACTTAATATTGGTTAGTTTCTCTATCCACAGTTCCTTATCTATTAAATCCTTCTACATTTGCCCTTTAGAAATGCAGTGATTTGTTTTTCAGTAATGAGTGTGTCTTGAGTAGGGCCCTCAGAATATATACCTATTTTATTGTATTTTTTTTTTTTTTTATTTATATTGTCTATAGACTAAGCCAATCAGGTCTTTAGAGGAGCATTAGGTATTTGTTACTAAAGGACCACTGCAGGCACCATAACAACATCATTGCACGTAAAATGTTATGGTGCCAGGAGGTTCCAGATTTGCCTTAAACTGTTAATTGTTTAACCCGTTAATCCCAAACTTTGGAATATCAACTTCCATTTTGGTCTGAGGATTAAATTATGAAGCTTTGGACTGAGCAGTTCTGATATTCTGAGAGTATCAGCTGGGGCTCTCCACCTATCACTCTCTCCCCATTCAGAAAACTGTGTGAAGAAGCGCCTTCATTGCATCTGGCTTCCATAGAGCTGCGGAAGCTGGCTACTGACTCAGCCACTCCTTCATTGGCTGAGAGTGTCAGCTGAGCGCTGTCAGCCATTTAACGGAACTCTGTGATTGGAATTTGCACAGAACTAAAATTAGCCCGTCTTGAACTCTTATCCCAGGCTGTATTGCAGCTCTGTATGCAGCGTTTTCGTATTGAAACTTGGCCCATACAGACTCCAGGCACTTTGACAACTTTTATAAACTGAACTGATGGTGTTTAAGGAACCACCTAAAGCAGGGGTCCTCAAACTCTGGCCCCACAGATGTTGCTGAACTACAACTCCCATGATTCTCTGGCTATCTATGTAATTCAAAGAATCATGGGAGTTGTAGTTCAGCAACATCTGGGGGGCCGGAGTTTGAGGACCCCTGACCTAAAAAGACACTAGAGGTACTAAAACAACTCTAGCATTTAATTAACTTGGAAACTGCAATGTTTACATTGCAGAACTAAGACAGCCTCTAGTGGCTCTCTACCAGACGCACTCTAGAGGCTCTTCCGGGAGGTTACCGGACTTTGTTGCCTAATTAATGCTGGACGTTCTCACACTGTGGATTTGGAAATCCAGCGTCTGTAAATTCCCTATAGGAAAGCATTAAGTCCTATGGGGAGGGCCTAATGCACTCAATGAGCTCGCCGCGCATTGCAAATTACAACCCCTTTCCCCTTCTTGTTTGATGACATCTGAGGATGAGCTGCTCTACATACATCGGAACTAGGATTGGGTAAGTGAAGGATTTTTTTATTTTTTTTAACCTTTTACATGCCAAGGGGGAACTAGAGGGTACTATAGTGTTGGGAATACAACTTTGTATTCCTAACGCTATATAATCCCTTTACTCACACACAGGAGGCTCCTGTAGGTCTAGCAGGCTATTGGCAGAGGAGATAAAAAAAAATCTAAATTAAACAGACTGTGCAATAAAATAAGTTTAAACATTAGATGTCTCTTTACAGGAAGTGTTTAGAAAGACTGAGCAAGTCACATGCAGGGAGGTATGACAAGTGCTGCATAAACACAGTGATTAAACTCATAAATGGCAGAGAATTGATTAGGGAGACTTCATTAAGCCAAAGTTGTTTTGGTGACTATAGTGTACCTTTAACATGTGTCATGGGAGGGCTATTCACAAAATACTGAACTACAGTGAGTCAAAACACAAATTGGAAAATTTTAGGATATATATTCACATTCCTGACAAGTAGAAATTCACCCTTGGTAAGCATACTATGACTTGTAATGGTTACAATAACTCTTAAAGGAGCACTATTGGGTCAGGAACACAAACATGTAATCCTGACCCTATAGGGTTAAAACCACCATCTAGCCCCCCTGTCCCCTTCATGCCTCCCTAAATATTGTAAAATCTTACTTGTATTCAAGTCTGGAGCTGCTTGCGTTGTACCTGTTTCCTTTACACCTGCCTGCTGACTTCAGCAGGAGTGGTAGCCTGATCCAATCACATTGCTTCCCCATAGGATTGGCTGAGACTGACAAAGAGGCAGATTAGGGGCAGAGCCAGCATGATTCAAACACAGCCCTGGCCAATCCGGATCTCCTCATAGAGCTGAATTGATTTTAATGAATCTCTGTGAGGAAAGTTCAGTGTCTGAATGCAGAGGGAGGAGATACTGAATGTTTGGATGCATTTTAGGCCGCCATGACCCAAGAAGCACCTCTAGTAGCCATCTAAGGAGTGGCCAGTGAAGTTATCACTAGGCTGTAATGTAAACACTGCATTTTCTCTGAAAAGACAGTGTTTACAGCAAAAGGCCTGAAAGTAATGATTCTACTCACCAGAACAAATTCAACAAGCTGTAGTTGTTCTGGTGACTATAGAGTCCCTTTAAAGTCAGGTTAGTAGCCAAGAACGTCTACTTTTAAGCAGTGTAAATGGCTAATAGCATGGTAGGTAAATCGTACTTCTCCAAAATGCAAAATAATATTGCTTAAAGAAATAATCCAAACACATTAACTACTATAGCCCACTGTAGTGGTTGTGATGCTGGGGTGCCCTGTTTTTTTTTTTTTTATCCTTCCGCAACCTGTAAAATCCTCTGGGCACATTAAAAAATGTTTTTTAAAAAAATTCACCACTTCTTCTTTCTACCAAACCTCCAGGCTATGTAAATAAATAAAATGAAATGGCATAACTCATAGCTATTAATGGTTTGCATATGAATCTCAGGAGGCTCAGTTCCTTCTTAATGTTCTTCATTAAAGCATTTATTTTGCTGACTGAGCACTTTGTGTGATTATGTTACCGTGATACATGTCATTTAGAACAGGACTTTTTGGACTATTTTCTTTAATAAAGGAAGGTGACAGAGACTGACATTGTCCTTCTTATACTTGACTTTCACCTCTCTAGAAAAATCGAGCTAGAAGGGACTAGAACTATATGTATATAGCAATGGAACAAAGACATTGTTCATCCGTACTGTTTTAAGGTTTTTGCATTGTCATGGGTGTTAAGCAATACTCATATATTTGTCCAGTGTTTCCTCCCCTGAACAGTCTCTAAATGTATCCTGAGATTGGCCTATAGCTTCTATGAAGATCAGTGTGTGTGTGTGTGTGTGTGTGTGTGTGTGTGTGTGTGTGTGTGCGCGCGCCTTTAGTCTAAATCTGGGCGTCCTAGCTGTTGTTACCTTTTTGAAAGGTTTGTCGTGGGTTCCTGTAAATGCAATGCTGAGTACATATTTATGTAACAACTTTAAAAATGAACTAGATTAGATCATTCTAATTTATGTAATGTTATTAAACTTTTTTGCACCTTTGTAAGTCAGCCTGTGTTGGCAGACCAGGCCACCATCAGGGGGTGACAGCCAGTACTCCTTTAAGGGCCTGGTCGAGAAATGTGTCCCGGATGAAGCAGTCCGCATTG